>NC_081521.1:1143802-1223886 GCF_030273125.1 Centropristis striata | reverse complement strand
GTTGGGACAGCAAAGCTTCGTGAAGCATTTTGCTTAATTTTTTTTTGCAGTCTTGGCTTAAAAAAAGGCTTCAGCGATGGTAAGTGAGTGTGTTTTCAGCCCTTTTTTTAAACAAAGAGCGCCATCTCTTGGGCTCCGTAAATAAAGCAAATGCTTCACGAAGCTTCGTTGTTCCAACACTAAACGCTAAATATCTTAAATAAAAATAGCCCATGAAATAAAATACATAAAAAATATTTTTTTTCTGAAATTAATATATTTATATGAGAAAAGAATAAGGAACATTACAAAAGAGCTAAATATGACAAACCCTAGTAAGGGCAACATTTATATAGAAAGCTGCCTGGATCAAGGATCACAGCTCAAAATGAACTATATCATTATATGATAGGGTCTAATTCCATATCACATTTAAAAATATATCGACATATGTCGCCCAGCCCTAATATCAATCAATGCTTTACCTCAATTAAAAGTGCAACTGATTCCATTCTGGAGGGTGACTGAATTAATGAATGAATGAAGGGCTGTAAAGTATCCAGCATGTATTTTAAGCAGTACCGTTGACTAAAGGATGGGTTTTAATTAAGGATTCACCCATCACCGATTTTTAAAAAGCCTGACCTGCCGATTCCGATTTTGGCCGATACCGATATTTTTATAACTCCCAGCATACACCTTCAATGTTTGAATCTTATTTTATTGAAAAACAATAACACAGCAGTATTTTATCTTAATCAAATAAAGGAAATCACAATATCTGAGCTAATTAATAAAATATTAAACTCAAAATAAATACTTTCAGACCTTTGCGGAGGTAGATAAGATCGGTTTGACTTAAAAGAATCGGCCGATTGCCGATCCCGCAAAATTAAGTAATGCTATCTATACACCAGAAGACTTTGAAAAGATTTGGAAAGACTCCTGGAAGACTATCAGCTCACATCTGCTCACATCTAAAGACAAGTGTTTAGAGTTTTTAGTCCCAGTCTAGTCTCAGACTGAGATCCTACTAAGACTGTGAATCCTGCAGGATCACTATTTACAAGACTAAAACTAGATTCTTTTAGCATTTTTTACCTACCATGCAATGTTTGTGTGTGCAGTGGTTTGTGTTGAAAAAAAACAACAAAAAGAAGAGGAGACACCAAAATGCCCCTCACAAAGCTGAAAAGGGGTTTCTGTTTTTCTGACATGAAAAGTTGACTATTTTACAGTAAAATAGATATAAGGAAGAATAAAGGAAAGGAAACTGTAGAAAAGAATTCATGATATACATTTATGTCCTATTTAATTATAATTTGTTTAATTGAATAATTATACTTATCAGCTCTATCAATTTTCATTTAGTTAATCACACATTCATCATCAATTATTTATTATTATTTATGTATACATTTATTTATACATTTTAACTGGGTCTCCTAACTGTTCTCTTTACTATGAAACAGCGCCCCCAAAATCCCGCTTGTGGCCGTAAATATATTACATCTCTATATTTGTATTTAGGACTGAGCTTAATAACATTATTGTGATGATACTGTGATAAGTGGTTTTACTGGCCGGTCTGCTCATCTATTGGTTGGTGATTGTGTTACGTCACTGCGACTTGCGATCATATCAAACACGTTTGATATGATCCAAACCAAAGACTAGTTAAAGACTGATATGAAACAGAGCAGATTACTACCTTACACTTAACGATCGAGATGACGGGAGCGCTGTGACTCCAGTAAGACTCCTAGATTTACTAAAGACTTTCAGTTTTTAGTCTGGGACTGGGAAAATCGCTTGGTGTAAGCCCAGCATAACATTAATGTTACATGTTCGAGTGAAGTGAATTAAACTAGATGAAGAGGACTAACAGGTGATCTGAGAGAGAAACCTACCAGCCAGAGTCTGGAAAGCCTCGTTGGTGTTGTTCCTGAGGAGGTTCTGGTAGAACTGGTCCTTCTGACTGGACCGGATCAGGTGAGACTGGTTGGCTGGAGACAGAGGCATCGAGATGATTTTAGTTTTCCTGCAGGTTTCTGCAGGTTTGAGTCCAGAAACACACTAAAGTGTGTGCAGACTGACTACACACTGATAAATGATCAGATTATAAAACATGTGAGACTCTGAGCTGAAACAAGCTGCCTGCTGTTAGAGCTGTGATCCTCATATGCATTAATATATAAATAATATCTATAATATCCCATAAAGATAGTAAAGTGTCACGGAGCTGATAAATAGGAAGTTGTTGATGTTTTTCTTCTTCTTCCTGTAGTTTTATGTCGGTTAGAGAACAGCGTCCTGGTGAAATACTGCAGCCAGCTGGTCTGGAGCCGATCAGCTGGTTTATACACTGGAAATAATTTACTGTGGTTTTTACTGTAACTTTTTGGCAGATATTAACAAATAACTTACTGTAATTATTATTTACAGTAGAACTACTGTATTTTTATTTACAGTACTGTTTTTATACTGTAAAATAAAATAAAAATTAAACACTGATTTTAGTTTTATTTACAATTCTGGTTTCTTTACTGTAAAATAAAAAAATAAACAGTTTTTTTTGTTTTATTTACAATACTGGTTTCTTTACTGTAGAATATTAAAAATAATTAAACACAGATTTTTTTTTGTTTTATTTACAGTACTAATTTGTTTACTGTGAGAATATAAAACAGTTAAATATTGTGATTTTTAATGGTACTGTATATAGTAATAATATGGCACAGTAAACAATGCTGTTAATTTGATAATAATTTCATCATTATTTTTTATAGAAATAACTAGTAAATGCAAGTAATTACTCTATACACTAAATAAAATAATATTAATACATTTACTGTTTTACAATTGATTTCCATGCTGTGTTTGAATGAAAAACTTATACGTTAATTATTTAAAACATAACTTGTATCGGACTGATTCTGATCAAAATTATGATAAAAATGTAAAAATACAGTCGTCTACTTTACTTTTCATTCTGTCTACTGTGTTTTTTCTACAGTAATGTAAATTATACACCACTATACTGTTAATATTTACACAAAACTGTGTGTTTCCTACAGTTTATGACAGTAAAAGTTAAAGTTTTGTTAAAAGTTTCTACTACGGTGATATACATTTTTTAATTTTTTGCCTTATTTCTGCTGTAATTTTTTGACAGTGTTTTACTGTAGTTTCTACAAACATTTTTTACAGTTTATTAGCTAATCAAATTATTTAATGTGCACGCTTGTATAATGAATTTTATTAACAACAGTCAATAATACAGTTCAGTTTTAAAAACAAACATTTCATTTTCACCAAAACTTAATATTAAGTGCAAAATAATTCTCCCAAAACCCAAAATCATGTTTTTATACATTCAGCAGAGAATCACAGATGAACAACAAACTAAATGACTGTTTCTTGGTTCTCATGTTGGATAAAAGGAATAAAAATACAGTATTTAGAGATCAGATCAGACCAGAGAGAGAAGGAGTCACCTGGTCTGATTCACTGATAAAAGGTGATTTACCTTGACAAGATTTATTAAATTAAGATTATTAAATCTAGAAATAAGCATGTTGAACACTTAAAATAAGAAATGAACTCTTAAAACCAGATAAAGTAAAGCTGCCAGCAGTGATGAACTGGCCCGAGCAGAGTGACCTGATGATTATTTGGTTCTTACCAAGATAAAAAAAACTTTAGATTTAGAAGTGTTAGATCATTTATCTGGTTTTAAGAGTTCATTTATTATATTAAGTGTTCAACATGCATGTTGAACACTTAACATTGCCTGTTTCTAGGAATTCCTTAGCGCATTTTTCTTCAATCTGCGTATAAATAATACGACTTTAGATCAAAAAAAGACTCAACATTACCCCAAAAGATGTAAAATGACCAAAAAAAGACACAAAATTACCAAAAAACATGTTAAATTAACCGAGATGACACACAAAAAAACCAAGATGGTGAAAAAAGGATGTAAAATGACAAAAAAGACCCAAAATTACTAAAAAATATATGTAAAATTACAAAAGAAATTTGTAAAATTAACCAAAAATGACACACAAAAAACTAAATGATCAAAAAAGGATGTGAAATTAAAAAAAGACAAGACTTCCAGTAGTGACGTCGTCCTTATTTTAAGAATTAAGAGTTTTGTTTTAAGAGTCAATTTCTTATGTTGAACACTTAACACTGCCTGTTTCTAGGAATTCCTCAGCGCATTTTTCTTCGATCTGCATATAAATAATACGACTTTATACCAAAAAAAGACTCAAGATTACCCCCCCCCCCAAAAAATAAATTTAAAATGAAAAAAAAGTCACAAAATGACCCAAAAAATATGTTAAAATAACCAAAATGACACAAAAAACCCAAGATGGTCAAAAAAGGATGTAAAATGACAAAAAAAGAAACAAAATGACAAAAAAATTATGTAAAATTACAAAAGAAATGTGCAAAATTAACCAAAAATGACACACCAAAAACTAAATGATCAAAAAAGTCCTTATTTTAAGAGTTAAGAGTTTTGTTTTAAGAGTTAATTTCTTATGTTGAACACTTAACTCTGCCTGTTTCTGGGAATTCCTCAGCACATTTTTCTTCGATCTGCATATAAATAATACGACTTTAGACCAAAAAAAGACTCAAAATGACCCCAAAAAAAGATGTAAAATGAAAAAGTCACAAAATGACCAAAAAAATTTAAAAAAAGAGTTAATTTCTTATTTTAAGTGTTCAACATGCTTATTTCTAGATTTAATAATCTTAATTTAATAAATCTTGTCAAGGTAAATTATCTGTCCATGCAGCAAGATCATTTCCCTCAGATTTACTGTTTGATCTGGTTTTAGACCTTTTTTTTTTTTTTTTAGTCTAAGGACCCAATCCTCTCATTCAATGTTGGATATATTACCAATAAAAAACTGCACATATTCATTTTCCTCCTGTTATTAATGCTCTGATGGAACTCTTTGCTTTTCATTACAGACTTTATTCAGATACAAACTTTCCAGTGGCAGAAATCTAAAGCTAAGAAAACTTTAATTCCAGCGAGAGAAGATACATTATTTATTCTTCAGATGATTTGCTGCTGATTTTCTTTTTCCTCTTGATAATTTAACTCCTTCAGCTTCAGTTTGGCACTGAAGGGACGAGAACATTTGGTTAAAAAAAAGCAACAAAAAAACCCCACAAAGGAATAATTCTTCAACTAGAACTACAAAAAAAGTGATAAAAGATTCTTTCTTTCTTTCTGAAGTTTTTTATGATTCACAAAACAACCATTTTCTATGTACATACCACTTCAAGTCTCATAAAAGTCAAAAATTAAAACATTACAAGACAGAAAAAGTTGACAGCAGAGTGAAAGAAAACACTGTCCATCATCAGAGAAACATTAGATTTTTCTGTGTTTTATCATGCTGGTTTATTCATGTCACTTGGAATATTAGTAAGAATGTAAGATTTATTGTCTTATTCTCTTTTGGTTAGGAGAATATGATAATGTATGAGGATGTAGAGGAACATGAAGGATTCAGCTCCGTTTATCTCCATGTGATGAAGGAGATTTTTACTCTACGACGACGAGGAATAAATGCATAGAAGAGAGAAAACCAACAACCTTCTGCTCACTCAACAAGTCTACAACATCACTTACTTTTCTTTCAAACCATTTTAAATGATGTAACCATACAGCAATAATCACTTTATCTCACTTTTTCTAAAAAGAAATAATAAAAAACAAACATGTTTCATTGTGAAAAGGGATTCTTCTGCTTTTAAATGAGTATAAACTTTGATTTTCACCATTAAAACCATCTTAGATTTATACTGAAATATGCAAATATGTAAGTGAAGTGAATGTCTGAGGATCTAGAATATTTCTATTAGTATTTTGGGTAATTCTTTATAATAAGGTCCTTAATAACCATTAATTAATAATTAATAAGGCATTGTTCTCGCTTTAGATCCGGCAGTTGCAAAAAGCATAGTTAACTTATAGTTAACTTATAATAGATGAGCAATAAAGTATATTTTAATATCAATAAGCAAACAAAATAAGATTAATAAAGGCATGGCAAAGACATAATGGGTGGGTCATGGGTGTTTGTAATGCCATTATTAACACTTATATAAGCTTATAAACACACAATAATGTTAATAAGCATCTTGTAAGGACTTACAAGGGCCTTATTACTTGTTAATTAATGGTTATTACAAGGACATTAATATAAACATACCGTATTTTGTCATTTCAGACATTATGTAAATGTCTCGTTTTATCTGGAGTATAAAATTGGACCATTAGGGAGATCAGAAGAATTTGGGAAATCCTGTTTAGATTAAATGTTGGACCCTGTTGTGTACATTTCATAAACCCATAAACATATCCATAAACCTATAAATAAACCATAAACCAGGTCCAGTGGCCTCCTGCTGTTGCACGGAGAACCAGATGAAAACTTCTCAGAGTGGATTACATTATATAAATTTAATTAACCCTTTGATGCTCAACATATTTTAACCTCTTTTAATGAACAACATGGTCTAAAATGACCCTCAATCATTCCCTCCATGTTATTTAATGCTGCTGTGTGTTTCACTGCAAAAAAACCAACTTGTATTTTTTGGCCTAAAACAGTGATTTAAGTTGGTAAAACTTGGAAATATAAATTATCAACATTTAGGGCAATAATGTAAGTTAGCACAACAAAGGAAGCCAGTTGTCTGCTCAAAAACAAGTTGGTGAGTTGTTGTTACTTATATCTTTAAGTTGGGGTTCACAACAAGGGACAATAGTTCTGATAACTCTTATTTCTTTGTTGGGAAATTCGGTCAATAGCGAAAGCTAGCGGCTAACTGATGCTAGCGGCTAACTGATGCTAGCGGCTAATTGATGCTAGCGGCTAACTGATGCTAGCGGCTAACTGATGCTAGCGGCTAACTGATGCTAGTGGCTAACTGATGCTAACGGCTAACTGATGCTAGCGGCTAACTGATGCTAGCGGCTAACTGAGAAAAAAGTTGCTTTTTCCCCCGCATTTTTCTCGTAAATCTGCAATTTTTTTCGCGCAGATTTGCCACTTTAATTTAGTAAATTTTCAATTTTTTTCTTATAGATTTGCTACTTTAATCTAACAAATGTGCAACTTTTTTTCTTATAGATTTGCCACTTTAATCTAGCAAATTTGCAACTTTTTTCTCAAAATATTACCTGAAGTTACCAAATAGAGTTCTTTGCCTGATAAAGGGTTAACAGCTTTTTTATGTAATAATTCATGCAGGAGCAGGTTGGACTGAGGGCTCAAAACGAGCTCTCTGTTTATTAGGAAATCAGAAGAAATAATAATCACAACTGCAGCTATACAGTATCCTTAAATATGATATAGTGAAAGAGATAAATACACTCTGACTTCATCACTGACTCATAGCTCATCTTCCTCCCTCTACACTGTAAAAAATTATCTGTTTCATTTACGGCAGAACTTCAACGTAAAAAATACAGCGAGTGGGTTTTCTACTGTAAATTTAAAAGTAAATATCAGCAAAAACTGTAATTTAGACTGAATAAATGTTACCAAAAGAAAAGAAGGGCTTAGTTTTAGGGTGGAGGAGATTTGGAAGAGTCACAACTTCAGTTCAAAAGTTTAAAAAAACAAATCACAGTTTGATTTATTCACTTTATCTCTTTGTATTTTGAGAGTTTGGATTCAAAAATCCCAATAAATCTCAACTGTGTTCATATCTGTGACAAAAGAAACAAGAGTTCAGATTTATACATTAAGGAAAGAAGGAAACACAAAGTCTAAGCAATAAAAACCCAAAGACCTGATAATTAGAGTCAACATGTGTTCTAATAAGTGACTCTTTATATAATAATCAGGTTTATTTTGTAGCAAAGTTTAGCAATGAAACTATGATCTTTTTTTAGACAAATTTGATCTTGCTTCCAAACTTTTGGTCTGTTGTGTTTGTACTGTATTTTTTACGGAAATATTCTGGTAACCACAGCTGACAGTTTTTTTTCTGTAAAAACAACGGGACATTTTTTACAGTGTACCCTCTAACTGGTGTTTCTGCTCTTTCTGCTTGTTGTAGTCTAGACGGATTTCAGAAAAAAAGTCCTTCTATAAGAAGTGAGGAGCATTTATGGGTACAAGTCAGGAACCGGCCTACTTTACTTATTTCAAGGGTGCTGAATCCAAAAAAATGGTTCCCAAGCAAAATTTTGAGTTTTTGACCTTCTAATTTGTATCAAATAGCCACCAAATTGCCCATCTTGCTCAGTCGTTGGACCATTTCCCCTTAGTTTTTTTGTAAGTAGGCAATCAAAGATGAAGAAATTAAGTTTCTGGATCTATAGTCTAGAGTCAGAGCAAGGATATAGTGGAGGCTCAGTGTCTTTTTTATGTATATATATATATATATGCAAAATACCAACTGGAACATTTAAAAGTGATATTGATTGAATATTTATGTCGGCCTTAAAAAATGACACAAATAATGCTTAATTTCACCTTAAAAGTTGGTATTTTGCATATATATATATATATATAAAAAGACACTGAGCCTCCACTATATCCTTGCTCTGACTCTAGACTATAGATCCAGAAACTTAATTTCCTCATCTTTAATTGCCTACTTACAATAAAACTAAGGGGAAATGGTCCAATGACTGAGCAAGATGGGCAATTTGGCGGCCATTTTGATATGCAAATGAGAAGGTCAAAAACTCAAAATTTCGCTTGGGAACCTTTTTTTTTTGGATTCAGCACCCTTGAAATAAGTAAAGTAGGCCGGTTCCTGACTTGTACCCATAAATGCTCCTCACTTTCACTTTTTGGACAATTCTGTCTAGACTATTGCTACAACATGTGAACTCTTACAGGGTCTCGTCTGGAGACAATGGTGTGGTTTCTCTCTCAGCACCACAGATTTTCAGTACGAAGCTGTAGAGCAGATCAATAAACTGTCTGCATCATTATGTATTGATATCTATTCTTAGCACCTCTATGGAGACACAGAGTTATAATCACTGGCTGTTCTGGTTGTCTGACCCCCCCCCCCCCCCCCCCCCAAATGGACCGACTCTTTAAAGCATCAGGGAACTAATGGAGGAAAGAAGAACGAGGGAAGAGTAGAAAGAGAGAGAGAGAAAGAATGGATGATGGAGAAAAGAGAGAAAAAGCTCTGTGGAGGAGCTGGACTTGTCCTGTCAGAGACTAGAGAGCCTCTGGAGGTCTCAGACCTGGTTCTGGTCAGACCTGGTTCTGGTCAGACCTGGTTCTGATCAGACCTGGTTCTAATCAGACCTGGTTCTTATCAGACCTGGTTCTAATCAGACCTGGTTGTAATCAGACCTGGTCCTGATCAGACCTGGTTCTAATCAGACCCGGTTCTGATCAGACCTGGTTCTGGTCAGACCTGGTTCTGATCAGTCCTGGTTCTAATCAGACCTGGTTCTAATCAGACCTGGTCCTGATCAGACCTGGTCCTGATCAGACCTGGTTCTGGTCCGACCCGGTTCATTTCTCCCTGTAGTAGAGGAGGTACATCTTGAGGGGTTCTGGCAGGGGGAGGCCCAGTATTCTCTCCCTGAGGAGGTTCAGGGCCGGCTGGGGTCGGAGCAGCTCCCCGGTCTCCTTCTCCTCCTCCTCCTCCTGCTCCTCCTCTTCATCTTCCTCCTCCACCGTCTCCTCCTCCTCCACCACGCCTCCTCCTCCTCTCCCCACTCTCCTTCCTCTCAGCTGCCTCCTGTTGGCCTCCCTCTCTCCTACCACCTCCTCCTCCTGCTCCTCCTCAGCTCCTCCTCCTCCTCCTCCCTGGTTGTTGTTGCTGTCCAGGGGGGCGGGGCCTATCCCGCTGCTGGCCACCACCTGCCGCGTGGCGAGCACCAGGGCGTTGCAGTGGCGCCGGTGGACGCGCCGGCGTTTGAAGCGGGGGCCGTACTTGTGGAGGCCGGCCACGGCGAGGCCCCGCCCCACGCTGAAGGAGGAGCCGCGGCCCCGGGACCCCGCGTCTCCTCCGTCTGGCGTCACTCGCAGCGTGTGGCGGATGCAGATACGAGCTAGCTCCTGTAGCGTCCGCACCTCGTACTTAGCTACAAGACACAAGAAAACATCAAAATCAATCAATGAAATCAAAACTACTTCATTCCTCCCCAAAGGAGAAGTTCAGTTAGTCTGGTAGGATCTCTGTTAGAATGAACACGGAAGGAAAACAAGAAGAATGAAACAGAGTGAAAGATAATAAAAGTGAAGAACAAATGTTGGTATGAGGGGCCAACAGGGACATCATGCAGAATTAACATTAACACACACACACACACACACACACACACACACAAAACAAAACACATTCACACACTAGAGTAAAAACCTCACACACACAACTGAAACGCTTTTATTATTTGCATTAGACAAATGTGCATAAAAAAGCATTTCACTTGTGTGTATAAAAGTATTTCAGTTGTGTGTATAAAAGTATTTAGTTGTGTATAAAAGTATTTCAGTTTTGTGTATAAAAGTATTTCAGTTGTGTATTAAAGTATTTAGTTGTGTATGAAAGTATTTAGTTGTGTGTATAAAAACATTTCAGTTGTGTATTAAAGTATTTAGTTGTGTATGAAAGTATTTAGTTGTGTGTATAAAAACATTTCAGTTGTGTATTAAAGTATTTAGTTGTGTATAAAAGTATTTCAGTTGTGTATAAAAGTATTTAGTTGTGTATAAAAGTATTTAGTTGTGTGTATAAAAGTGTGTATTTCAGTTTATCATGATATTTCAGGGTATTTTTGCAATAACGATATTCCTGACGGCTTTTTGTGATTAACACAACTTTAATTGTTAGCTAATGTTAGCTCGCGGCTACTGAACGGAATAATGCAGCAGTGTGTTTGGACCTCGGACAGGTTGGTAGTAATTAGTTCAGAGATGATGTGGGGACGGGACTGGTCCAGACAGGAAGGAGGGCAGCTCGGTATGAAAATGTGTCAATGCGCCTCATGTCTCGGAGGAGGACGGAGAGGTGGGTCGGGGTTTTGCTCGATAAATGATGTAGCCTAAACATGCTTTGGTTTGTCACCATTAAAAAGAGTTTCATCAGCTCCAGGCATCGATACAACAGTCTCAGATCAATTCTCAGACTCAGACGTGTGGTAAATGGTAAATGGACCTGCACTTATAAACCGTTTCCGAGTCGCTTTGCAACCACTCAAAGCGTTTACACACACATTCATACTGGTGGCAGAGGCTGCCCTAAACGGTGCCACCTGCCACCATTGGGAATTCATTCACACACCGATGAACGCAGCATCAGGAGCAATTTGGGGTTCAGTATCTTGCTCAAGGATACTTCAACATGTAGGCCGCCATGGTCGGGGATCGAACCACCAACCCTCTGACGAACGCTCTACCAACTGAGCCACAGCCGCCCCCAATATGTCCCAAATGTGGACTTCACAATGACTCTAATTTGCGTACAGGAGCTGAGAGCAGACTGAGCTCTGATCCTCCTCATGTCCAGACTGATAAACAGCGAGCCTTGTAGAAATGATCGTACGCCCACTTTACGCTCACTTTCTGTCGTACGCTCCTTTGATAAATGAGGGCCAGTTTTCTATAATGTAAACTGTATCTGAAGCTGCTGTTACAACTTCATTTCCCCACTCCAGGATAAAAAATAAAGTCCTATCCTATTCAAATTAAATAGTGTTTTTAATTCTACTGATGGTGAGCATAGACTCACGTAGTGGGACGGTCTTGGGTTTCCCGTTGGTGCTGTGTTTGGGCAGCATGAGAGGAGCGAAGGACACGGAGATGATCTTCTTGGTCTCCCAGCTGTTCAGACCCGTACGGGTGATCTTAGTCAGCTAAAGGAAGAAAAACAGAATAAAATCACATTATTTATTCATTGTACTTATTATATATAAACTTTATTACAGGCTCTAGACCCAATACAAGACATACAACATAAAAAAGGGAAAAAAAACAAAAAAAAAACAACAGATACATAAACACATACAAACATACTCTTATTCGTGAGAGTTTTAAAAGGCACCCATACCAATGTTTCCACAGATATGATTGTTATTGTGTGTGCAGTGTTGTTTTCTAAACCAAAAATGACTCTTGAAGCCAAATCATCTGAGACAAATTGTTACTATAAATACAATTTGTGAAAAGTAACATTAACAGAACTCAAACCTGCAGAATCAACAAACATCAAAACTGTTCATTTACCAGATCTACTTTAGCTTTACAAGTAGGGCTGGGCGATATATCTATATAAAATATATTTATATTTAATAATTTAATAGACCATATCATATATATCGATAAAGTTCAATTTTTTTATTTTTTTCTATATAAATGCTGTCCTTACTACGGTCATATTTTGTTCTTTTGTAATGTTTGTTATATTTTCTCATATAAATATATTTATTTCAGAAAAAGATTGGCCTATTTTATTTCATAGGCTATTTTTATGGACTTTTTATGGACTTTATGGAGCTTTGATTTAAAAAAAGGTTCTCCTGTTGTTTTTACAGTATTTATGTTCACTTAGATAAATCAATAAAACTACTTGTAACATGTCATATCTGACTTTGACTGAACATTTGCTCTCACTTTGAGATAAAAATATCAGGATATATATCATACATCAATATTAAGCCTGAATATATATCGAGATATGACTTTTGGTCCATATCGCCCTAATTACAAGCATTACCTCCGATTGTTGTTGATGCTTAAATCATCAAACGTTATATAGTTTCATAAATTAATGCTTTGACGAAACATCAAATTATGTTGAAAATCCTAAACTAATTTTTCAAGGAGTATATAAACTTAAAAATATAATCGTTGAAATTAAACATTCTACAAACTTTCAATACTTTGTACAAAGCCTGAATTCAGTAATTACAACAAACAACCTTTTATTTATAGTCCATTACAGTGAGAGTGTGCACTGTGTGTTTGTGTGTTATACTTAGAAACGGTTCCTGTATTCCTACTGAAACTTTTAGCAACATATGCTGAGGTGAGCTGGCTCGATCTCACTACAACATGTGATAATAACACCACAGAGACAGAAGAGCCATCTGTCATCCCAACAGAAACATCCAGCAGAGACAGTTAGTTAGTGGAGAACATGAAAAGTGTGTTGGGGCTGTTACAAGCCCTAGGGCAGCTATTCTCAACCTTGGGGTCCCGACCCCAATTGGGGTCCCGAGATGATTTCTGGGGGTCGCCAAATCATTTAGGAAGTCAGCTCTGTCTCCACTGTCTTTTTCTTTGGTCATTTTGTGTCTTTTTTGGTCATTTTGTGTCTTTTTTGGTCAATTTGTGTCTATTTGTGGTCGTTTTTTGTCATTTGGGGTCAATTTGAGTCGTTTTTTGCTTAATTTTATGTACGTTTTTGGTCATTTTGTGTCTTTTTGATCATTTTTTTTAATTTCATTCTTTTTTGGGATAATTTTGTGTCTTTTCTGACAAATCCCAAAGTATCAAGTTGTTACTTTCCAAGGAGTCTCTGGCTTGAAGCTGACTGTTACACACTCAGGAGGTCAGAATGGACCTTTAAACTGATAGCAAAGGACTTAGATTAAAAGTAACAATAAAATATAAAGTGAGTGGGGGTCACGGACAACATGCATGTTAAATTGGGGGTCGCGACTCAAAAAGATTGAGAACTACTGCTCTAGGGGATGTTTACACTGTTTAGTTATTTAGCTAATGTTATACCTTTTTATACATTATACAAACAATGCATTACATTGTCAGCCAGAAAATAAGGTATAAATAAGAATACAATTAATAGCTAAATGAATATAATTACCCTTTAGTTTCAGTCAATTCAATACCATTTATAATTAACACCAAGCAACACTTTCTGCATTATATACTGTGTCAAAAATAGTTTTCATAACGGCACATAAGGGACCGCATATACACCAGAGGTGGGCAAATAATTCTCCCAAGGGGCCACATGAAAACGACCAAAACTCTGAACTAAATTCTGCTCGATATCAATTTCATCACTTCATAAAATCCAAATGATCTGGTTTTGAGCTGCTCTGGTCAGAAAGCATGTTATTATAAGACAATGTTATTGTGGAGTGAGTCAAATATAGCAGTAAAAAAATAGTAAAAACTCTTCATTATCATTATCTCACCTACCATTTATTTTAGTTTCATTATTTCAACTCAGTGTTTTTTGTTGAATGTATTTCTGTGCAAGTGCATATGCAAGCAGACACCTACGTAAACCGCCTTCAAAATAAAAGCACTACAGTTGTATTGATTTATAATTTCCAGGTAACCTCACAAGAAGCCGGACAAGGACAGCCAACGGGCCGGATGATATACACTGATATGGCTTTGATCGGCCGATATCAGCCGATATATTTTTTACATTTCTTATCTTCTGACTCCTCTCATTTAGCGGTATGAGTAGATAATTTGATATTTAAAAAATATATATTTTATTAGCTAGCTTTCAATTTTAAAATTTTATATTTGAATGAACTTCTACATTTTTTTCTTAAATATTTTTATCTGCTTGTTTTTAGTCTTAAATTTGTATGTTTACATGTCATTTTAAATATCTCTTTTAAATGCTTTTAATGTTTTGTTAAAAGTGCTTTGAATTGCCCTGTTGTTGGAAGGATAAACAGGCAGATAAACCTGCCTTGCCTAATGTTTATATACTGCTTGTAAATGCTGAATAGGAGGATGTAAGCCAAAAATGATCAGATTTGAAGTCTCCTTATTTTCAGTGTAAGCACCAACCTTCTCCTCCAGAGGCATCACCAGGATGCCTCCCACCTTCAGCAGGTTCTTCATGTAGTCCTCGTGCTCCTTCTGGACTCCGGCGCCGCAGTAGACCCGGTCGTACTGACGGCTCTCTGGAGGGATCTCCAGACAGTTCCCCACCACGAAGGACGGCTCGCAGAACTCAAACCTACACACACACAGCAGCAATGGAAACAAGTACACAAGAGTAAAATAATATAAAAAACAAAGAAAGAATTAAAGGATGTTGAGACTCCTACTTGTCGAAGCTGTCGCTGGTTTTGATGAAGGAGTCGAGCTTCTGGTAGGCGTAATCAATCACATCAGCATGGAGCTCTATTCCATGATTCACTCCAAACGGTCCTGGAACAGATCACACACTTCAGGTTCAAACAAACAGTTAAATAAACAGAGATGAGAGTGTAAAGACATTAGAACTCAGTATATTGTGTGTGATGATGCTCTTAGACATAATGTGACTTAACCTAAATATAGGCCCGTCAGTCAGAACAAACTACATCTTTAAAACATTTCTTCCTTATAAGGCCTCATAACTAGTGATGTCCAGATGAAGCCTCATGAAGCCTTGAAGCTTTCCATCCAATTGGTTAAAAAAAAATTATCGAGGCTTCATGTGCTCATAAAAACCCCTCCTACTGGTCAAACCTTTATAGTCATTTCAACTATTAGTGAAATTGTTGGCTGTCTTGCAACAGAGTCAGCATGAGAATAATCACTGCCAAGAACAATTTAATCTGACTTTGTATGATTCATTCATTCATTAATTCATTCATTCATTCATTTAATCGGTTTTTGATTAATGTGTGGCTAATGATGAGAGTCTATTAATGTCACAAAATGTGTCACTATGATTTCAGTCAATGTTTGAATTAATCCAATAGGACATAAGATGTTTATGTTCAAACTGTTGCAGTGTTTTCCAAAGTTCAGACGGTGATTGTGCTTATACATACTGGGCTGATGATAATGATGATGACTTTATTCATTCTTATTAAGAAAGAATATTTTTGCGCTTTATATAAGTTCATATATCACGCCAACACTCAAACCGTTCCCTGAACCAGTGAGGCTTCAAACGGCATCTATGACGTCACTCACCCTTAAAGAAACAAACCTTGATACACTTCATAAAAGACTTCCTGGATTTCTCAACACACGCTCCAAAGCCTCGGTACACTGCGTCAAATCATTACTTATAACCCTTAAACAGTTCTGTTTGATTAAATCTTAACATGTTACGTATTAACACAGTTAAAAGTGTTGCAACAGAGAGAGAGATTTTCACGGTATAACAGTCTCAGAAAAATGTCTCAGTTTTCACAGTATCTCCTTTTACTTATTAGTATTTATTAGTTATCAGTTTTTGTTATTAATCATAACAGTAACGCTTGTAAACCTTGATGATATCTGTTTATATCACCTAATAGTTACTGCTGTATTCTCACAGTTAGCACAATTAGCTGCATGTCTATCCATCCATCCATCTTTATAGATGAAGAATAAAAGGATGTCTGTCATCTTATTCATTCTTTCCCCAGAGGTTCACCACATGGACTGTATTGTGTTCTTAGAAGTTTGAATAACTTTGAATTAATTCTCTTCTCCTTCAGATTGGTTGCTGTAGCAGCCCAACTGTTCACCTTTAGTTGGACTCAACAATCAGTCTGTGCACATTTAAATAAATCAGAGTTGTTACCTTTGAAATAGTAAATAAATGCAACCACAAAGGTGGTGGGCCTTTAAATCTCAATGTTGGGCTGAGTTTTGGCTGCCGACAGCTAACTTTATGTGGTGAATTGAGGGGCAGCTCAGCGCTGTTATGCTTGGGATATATAGGTGGAGTTTTTTGGCAATTTGTACTGCCTGTCAAACATTTACAGCTTTACTTTAAACACAAAAAGCACAAAAGTCAATATATTGAGTCCAGAAAAAACGTGTCCATTTTGATATATGGAACGATAAGTGGATATTATAATTATGGTGACAGGCCTAATACTACATGCTGATTTGCTGCAGTTGGAGGACGTACCCAGTATGAGGCCCACCATGGTGCTGAGGTAGCCCGTCCCACTGCCCAGGTTGAGGAAGGAGATCCCTGGATGGAGGTCCAGAGCCTCCATCACCTCAGAGTAGATACACGGAGCAGACAGGTGGATGTTTCCATGGCGCCACGCCAAGTCCTGACAACAAACAGCAACAAGTCTCTCAGCCTATCAAACAATACTAATGAGCCCTTTAAGGTTAGAATAGTTTGGGATTTTTCATTAATTATATTTTTAATTTCGTTGTGAATTTTTGCTTTCAAATTCAGTTAGTTTTAATGAGTTTTTAGAGTGAGTTTGCTAGTTTTAGTTTAGTTTTTATTTTCTGAAAATGCTTAGTTTTAGTTTAGTTTTTATTAGTTTTAGTTTAGTTTTCATTAGTTTTAGCTTAGTTTTTATTAGTTTTAGCTTAGTTTTTATTAGTTTTAGTTTAGTTTTATTAGTTGTAGTTTAGTTTTTATTAGTTTTAGTTTAGTTTTTATTAGTTTTAGTTGTTTTGTAATGGGGTATGTGTTGGGTGCCAGATTCAAAGAGGTCATAATACATTTTGCCTTTATTTCCTTTGGTTTACTCATTTTAGCCCCAATAAGGTTATTAACTCTTACAGTCCAGGTGTTTTTAATGTTGGTTGTTGTGTAAACATCCCAGTCTCAGTAAACAGATTATTCACCATGTGTTCCTGCAGCTTCACTAACCAGCAGATCAATAAATAACTTTCATATCAACCAGAAGGATTATACAGTGTTTCTCTACATGTATTCTGCTGCAGGATTTTCAGCACCGCCACAAAAAAAAAGTGTGATTAGTAATCTCATGGTTAAATTAAAGACTTTCACAAGCACAACATCTAAAGTTTACAGAGTGTTGCTCCGGCAACTCTTTTACCATAATAACTAAACGGTTAACTCCAATGTTTTCTGAAAGCTGAGAAGTTTCTCGTGACAGAAACATGGAGTCATTACGTTAGTTTAACACACAAATCAGGAACTCAAACACTCAGCGGAGGAGAAACAGAAACTCTGGATCATGTATGTAAAAAGTTGACGAAGATGAAAACGAAGGACATTTTCACTAAAATTTTAGTTAGTTTTAGTTCACAAAATACAGTTTCAGTTAGTGATTGTTTTTTGTTTTTTAAATCTCTCGTTTTTATTTTTATTTCAGTTAACGAAAATGTTTTTTCAATTCTAGTTTTCGTTATTTTGTTAGTTTTCGTTAACTATAATAACCTTTGTGTCCTTAAAAACATCTAGTTGCTTATAAAAACATATTCCCTGGAGCCTGTTTGTGTTGTTCTACATGTTGCTCACCTTATAAGCGTTGTCCCTGTATTCATCCAGGTAATAGTCGGCCCGATCAATAGCTCTGAACGCTCGCTCCACCAGGTCTGATCGGATGTAGTACGCCTCCTTCAGGTTGTCAATCAGGTCGTCGTTGTCCTCACCGGCACTAACAGCTCCACCCATCCTGACTGGAGGAACACAGGTTTATAATGAGCAGCATTATTGTTATTATTATTATTATTATTATCTACAGAAGAACCAGACTACAGTAGGAACCTTCATCTGGATTAGTGAGGGGAACATCTAGAGAAAAAGATTCACAAACCCAACCTCTTCACACCTCTACTCTTGTGTTCTTGCACCTTACAAAACTTGTGCTGTTTTTCTTCACAAATGAAATGTCTCTGGGTTTTGGACTGTTATTTGTACTAAAGAAGCAATAAGAAGAAACTAGAAAATTTCCTCTGGGGAAATTCTGAAAGGGCCACGGGGGCTACTGCCGGTGTGTGTACACTATGATGAGATTCTTCAGAGATTTATAACTATGCCCTTTAACTTCAAAACGTGTGTGTGTGTGTGTGTGTGTGTGCGTGTGTGTGTGAAACGTGTATCTGGAGGAGTATGCACGCTTACGCGCGCATTTGTGTGTGTGTGTAGCGAAAATCGCATAAAGTTACCTGTGTGTGTGTGTGTGTGTGTGCGTTTGAAGCATGTGTGTGCATGTGTGAGGAGTGTGCACACTTACGCGCATGTGTGTGTGTGTGTAACTGTAATCACATCAAAGATCAAAGGCAATCAGATCAAAGCAATCAACAGAATTAACTGACACCAACTGCCGAATGTACCGGAACAGTGACAGCAGCCAGAGCTGGACAGATTGGAATTTCTGGCCTCGAACAGAAAGCATTTTTGGCTAAACCATAATACCTATCATTGATCTGACTTCACTTTGAGCGCCCTGAGTTCTTCCTGAACGTCTACATATGTTTTTTTTTTTTATAAAAATGAAAAAATAGCTTTGTTAGAGCGATCTAAAAAAACTGTTACATCTCTCTTTTTCAGAAATCTTCCTGCGTTTTTAATATGGGAGCCAATGAGGCTGTTGGTGGTGTTGGTGGATCATCTGTGCGTCCTACGCCCAAACTATAACTCTGACAGCTTTACCAGAGGATTGTGAGTGAGAAGACTAATTTTCCTACGTTTCTATGTATAAATTATTTCTGTAGAGTGGAATTTGCGGCCTGGAGCGCAGTTTACAAATTCATTTTTTGACAGTTTTTTCTCTCCCTCTACACTCTGGCGATGATGTCACACACTGTGACACGAACATTCCGTGCAATACACACCCATTATAATCTCAGAATTTCTCCAAAAATGATCATGGTCATTGAACAGGGATTGATAAAAAACTATATGACCTATCGAAACGTGGATTAATACACCGATACACAAGACTTGTGTCTACTGTTTAAAGTTTAAATGGAGTCTCTAGGTGAAATTATGCCGGAGAAGTAGACGTTTAAAAATCTCCAATTATTGTTCTTTTTCGCTCATTTTTTGTAGGCCATCCCATTCATTTCAATGCTAAATTTTGGGCAGTTTTTCACCGCGTACGTCGCGCACCGATCCCGGTCAAACCACACGTTTTGATATATAATTTGTCCTGCAACTCTTCAAGTTGTAGGACTAGTAGCAGGACGAAATTGCGTCCGGAAGAGGAAGAAGAAGAAATCCACAGTATAACAGTAGTGCAGCACTGGTCCCTACAGATATTGCTGTATGGGACCAGTGCCTAATAACCTTTAGGTTCTAAGTAACCTCTTTAATATCAAGTCTGGTTAACCCAGACTAGTTCAGAGGCCTTTTGGCAGCAGAATCAGCTGTAGGTGTGAATGTGGGTTAGGTGGCTGTTAAAAACAGCAGCAGCACGGTGCCAGAGGACAGATCACAGATCAGAGATCAGAGGGAGGACCGGCTGCCAAATGCTGCCACAGTCACACGGCTATAAAAGAACAAAGGATCATTAACATGTTAGTGGACTTGTGGCCTTTGAAGCCACTTGAGTTGAGGTGAAGAGGAGCTTTTTCAGGCTCAGAATTTAAAATAAAAGCAACAAATTGCAGCTGTTGCATCAGAATGAAGACCAGGAGCCGGATTCACAAAACATTCTGAAGAAAAAAACGATTCTTCAGTGCCAGTTTTTTTCTTAATTTTGCTCTTCAGAAAAAATGTAAGAAGATTTGGTATTCATGAAGAAATTCAGATCTTTTCTTTAGCTTTTTTCTTAACTTTCTTCTGAAGTTTGTTCCTAAGACAGAACTTAAGAACAAATGAGATTCTTGAAAACAACGTTCTTAGATTTCTTCCCAACTTTAAGAGAAAATGACCTCAGCAGTCTGAAAACAGCTACAGAGAAAAGAAAGGAAGTCTTTATTTGTATCTACTTGAACAAATTTGTATGACATTTATATTTTGTGGCCCCCACCTTGATATGAAAGTTTAATGTGAGTTTTATATGAATGGCACTTTACTGTGTTGTGTGTGGAAGGTCCCTTTAATAACTGTTTTTGGTAATTTTGAATCTTTTTTGGCCATTTTGTGTCTTTTTTTTGGTAATTCTGTGTATTTTTTTTTTACCATTCTGTGTCTTTTTAAAGTAATTTAGTGTTTTTTCAGTCATTTTGTGTCTTTTTTTTAGTCATTTTGTGTCTTTTTTTGGTCATTTTGATACTTCCTCCAGCGCCCCCAGGTAATTTGAGTTTGAGACCCCTGGTTTAGACAATGTATTAACACATTTTGTTCGTTGAAGTTGGTCGGGGTATTTTTCTTGTGTGAATGTATCACATAAATCTTATTCTGGCAGTTTTCTAGTTATTCTAGTTATTCTGGCCTGTTCCTAGATTACACTATAATGTTCTCTTAGTAAATCACAGATGCAGCTGTTGTATTTGTTACTTCTTCATTAATGATCTAATGATCTTAAGTTAAAAATCTAAAAACATCCTAAGTGAGAAAACTAAGAAATTCCTAAGAAAAACAACAATTCTTAAGAGAAAAAAAATGGTGAATAGCATTTAAGAACATTCTTAGGAACATCTTCTTTTTTTAAGTTTTATTCTAACAGTTAGGATAAAACTTAAGACAAGTCTTAAGAAAAAATATGCGAAATAAAAGTTATTTCTTTACATTTTAATGTTCTTTTATCATCGGTGTAGGCCCAAAACAATTTGTATTCCTCAGTTGTAAAAATGTGTTACTTATAGAGGATCATCTGAATAAATCAGAATACGATGTAAAAGTCCATTTCAGTAGTTCAAGTCAGGTATTGAGTCATATACATGACAAACTGTTCAGAGCAAAACAATTTTATATTAGACATACTTTTTAAAATTGGTCTTTTGTAATGTTAAAATCTTTTTGAGACTTTTTTGAAGCCCCCACATATTACTTGCATTTTTAAAATGTGACAAAATCATATTAATAAATGCTCATTATGACCTGTTAGTGATGCTGTTCGGCTAATTTAGACTAAGGAGGCTGTTTTATCTTCATTGTGAGGCTGAAAATAAGGTTTGTGGCTCCAGAATGATATTTTTTTCTCTCTTTTTTTTTTGCCCATAAAGGTTGCCGACCCCTGGACTAAGAACACCTTTATGAATCTGACCCGTTTTCCTGGAATTAAATCAAGAATGAGATGAATACACAACACACCTACACACATCTCATCAGGAGTATTATGTGCAACCTTAAACTAGAAAAAATCAGGTTTACTGTGAATGTTGCTCTACAGAACTTTCACAAGACATGAGATGACTTTATTGGATTTGTAAAGCAACTTGATGATCTTCATTTAGAGTGATAAACCTCCAGCTGATCCATTATTACTTTTCACATTATTACTATTTTATAAATATTATTATTCATTTATTTATTTTTCTATTCTATTTATTATTTTCTCATATATGGTTACCTTCATTCATTTAATTGTTTTGATAATTTTCTATTTGTTTTGTTTTTGTATATTTTGACTATATCATTTTGGTGTTTACATTTATTGGTAACGCTTTATATTAAGGTCCTTGTAATAACCATTAATTAACAAGTAATAAGGCCCTTGTAAGTCCTTACAAGATGCTTATTAACATTACTGTGTGTTTATAAGCCTATATAAGTGTTAATAATGGCATTATAATACAGCTAATAGCAGGCTATAAGAGATGTATAATAAGAACATTAATAAAAGCCTCATGAGTATCTTATAATTCTTCATAATAACATTACAAACACCCATAACCCACCCATTATGTCTTTGCCATGCCTTTATTAATCTTTTGTTTGCTTATTGATATTAAAATATACTTTATTGCTCATCTATTATAAGTTAACTATGCACTTGTTAACAGTTAACTATGCTTTTTGCAGCTAAAGGGATCTAAAGCGAGAACAATGCCTTATTACTTGTTAATTAATGGTTATTACAAGGACCTTAATATAAAGCATTACCCATTTATTTTGTACTTGTCTAGTTTATGGATGTATGGGATAAACTGATGTGTGCATCCAAGGAAAATCCAATAAAAATAATTTTGAAGAAAAAAAAAAAGAATGAGATGAATATTTTCATTCCGTGTTTCTTTTCTTCTGGATGTTAGTTGATAACTTCCGGTCGCAGAATATGAAATAACCATAGACTGTATATAAATAATAATGGGCTTTTTTATTTAAATTTTTGTTATTATAACTAGAAAAGTAAAATCAAATACATCTTTATCTATCTGTCTAACCCTTTCTGACCCTGATGAAGTAAAAAGCTAAATTGTATTTTTAATTTTAGTGTTTGTATTTTAATCGAAAATCAAATAACCACTTGTTTTTTGTTTTTTAAATATCCTTTTGTGAACAATTCCAACGACCAAAAGATACACGGACCCTTTATTAATTATTTAATTGAACTTTGGTTCGGCCTTTTTTTTTTATTTTTAGGAAAAGCACCTTTTATTTCATCAGGAACATTTCAAATACATAAAGTAATATTTCTTAATTCAGTTTGTTCTGAATTTAAATACAGTTTCATTTTTAGTCCCTTAAATTTGTAACAAATAAAATATAATATAATAGCTCAAATATACCTAGAGATGCTTCTCTGAAGAAGTTTGTCACTATTTATTTATTTTTCTAAATTTATTTCACACCATTCCTCTTATTATCATTCATTATTTCATTTGTTTTTATTATTTATTTTACTTTCTGATGTCACTACTATTTTTTCTTGTGGATTTGTGACAATTTTACACATTGTTTTACATTATTAATGTTTGATTCAACTAAGAACACCTTTGTGAATCTGACCCCTGTTTTATTAGAAATTAAATCAAGAATGAGCTGAATATTTTTTCATTCCGTGCTTCTTTTCTTCTGGATGTTAGTTGATAACTTCCGGTCGCAGAATATGAAATAACCATAGACTGTATATAAATAATAACAGGCTTTTTTATTTACATTTTTGTTATTATAACTAGAAAAGTAAAATCAAATACATCTTTATCTATCTGTCTAACCCTTTCTGACCCTGATGAAGTAAAAAGCTATATTGTATTTTTAATTTTAGTGTTTGTATTTTAATCGAAAATCAATACTTTCTGATGTCATTACTATTTTTTCTTGTGGATTTGTGACAATTTTACACATGGTTTTACATTATTAATGTTTGATTCAACTAAGAACACCTTTGTGAATCTGACCCCTGTTTTATTAGAAATTAAATCAAGAATGAGATGAATATTTTTTCATTCCGTGCTTCTTCTTTTCTTCTGGATGGTAGTTCCCCATAATGACCAGCTGGGGGCGCTCTACCAGACCTGTGAGCAGACTAAGTGGTTTAGTAGCTGCTAGAGACACAAACACTCACTCTGAAGAAGCTCCGCACTTCATTTACTGATCCACTGACTCATCTACCAGGACTCTAGGTTCATTAACCGTGTTTATGGGGACAGTGAGGAGTCCCAGCTCCATCTGTAACTCCTGCACGTCTCCTTTCTCCGCAGACATCCAGAAAACTGCTGCTGCTGCGGCTGCTGCAGTTTGCGCCACTCAGCTGATCCGGATCCGCATAAACACTCAAATAATCAGAGTCCAATCATCTCTAATAAACATTAAATATCAAACAGATCATCTAGAACCGACTGACACGCAGCAGCAAGGTCAACAGGAGCAGAAAGAACCGCATTCTGGTCTCGGCTGGTGGAGACCGAGAGCAGCTAACTGCTACTGGAGCAGCAATAATAATCAATAATCATAATAATCGGCTGTCTGAGAGGATCCATATGGTCGTGGTGGAGGTGGGGAGCTACCTTGTGGAGATGCAGACTGGTCCGATCCGTCTCAGCGGGTCTGCTTCTCTTCAGTCTTTTGTTGTTGTGGATCCAGATTCAGTCACAAACTCACTGCTGGATGTAAACATTCGGCCAGCTGACGCGATGACGTCAGACGTAACAGACGCAGAATGACGGCCCGAAGAGATCATAGATATCTATGGGGGAGATGGTGGCCTACAGCAGGGGTCTCAAAATAAATATATGATCAAAAGGATCAAAAGGACCAAAAAAAGACACAAAATTACTAAAACAAACCAAAAAAAATGACAGAAAAAAAACAACTTACTTTTTTTTAAAAAGACACAAAATTACAGAAAAAAACGAAATTACTTGAGACAAAAGACACAAAATGTTCCAAAAAAGACATAAAATTACTAAAAAAAAAAACCCACAAAATGACAGTAAAAAACTAAATTACTTAAAAAAAGACACAAAATGACAAAAAAAGACACAAAATGTTCCAAAAAAGACATAAAATTACAAAAAGACACAAAATGACAGAAAAAACCTAAATTACTTTTGAAAAAGACACAAAATGACCAAAAAATACATAAAAATACAAAAAGACACAAAATGACAGAACAAAACTAAATTACTTTAAAAAGACACAAAATGACAAAAAAAGACACAAATTTATTAAAAATGACACAAAATTATTTTAAAAAAGACACAAAATGACAAAAAAAGACACAAAATGGCATAAAAAATTAATAACTTAAAAAAAGACACAAAATGACCAAAAAAGACACACATTTATTTTAAAAAAAGACACAGCATTACCAAACAAAGACACAGAATTACCAAAAAAGACACAAAATTATTAAAAAGACACAAAATTATTTAAAAAAGACAAAATTACCATAAAAAGTAATTAAAGGGACCTTCCACAAACAACACGGTAAAGTGCCATTCATATAAAACTCACATTAAACTTTTATATCAAGGTGGGGGCCACAAAATATCGGCCGCAATTGGCCCGCGGGCCGCAAGTTTGAGACCCATGCTCTACATCCTGCAGTTAACAATAATACATAATAATACTTGTTTCAGTCCTTTAAGTTTAGCTAACATAATAGAATAGTTCAAATGTACCGAGAGATGCTTCTCTGAAGAAGTTTGTCACTATTTATTATTTAATTTTTAAATTGATTTCTTACCATTCCTCCTATTGTCATTTAGTATTTCATTTGTTTTTTTATTTATGTTACGTTCTGATGTCACTACTATTTTTTCTTGTTGATTTGTGACAACTGCTCATTTTACACAACGTTTTACATTGTTAGTGTTTGAATCAACAAAGGTGTTAAACATAAATAATAACAAGAAAACAACAACAACAATAGTAATAGGTTTGAAAGGTGAAAGACAATATGTGAAAACAACAGAAGAAACATTTATACAGTTGTGAGGAAAGACGACTACGTGTTTGAGTGTTTTTTCACAATAATGATTATTATTATTGGAGGTTTGTGACAAAGCAGCTGAACAAAATATAAACAAATATAAACAAAACATGAACAGCTGCAGAGACATAAAGTTGTGATTCCTGGTGGTTGTTGCTGTTGTTGGTTCTGGACGCTCCAGCAGATGTCACTGCTACTCAACATACAAACGACATGTAACGACATGAACACACACACACACACACACACACACAATGAGACCCCATTTTGTTCTCCAGTCAGAAGGCTGTGTGTGTGTGTGTGTGTGTGTGTGTGTGTGTGAGTGTGTGTTTACAGTTGTGTATTGCAGTAACATCAGAGCTTGTGACTCAGTAAACTGTCCATTATGAATCAGCCCATAGTAAACAAGGCCCAACACACACACACACACACACACACATTGAATTACACTTGTGAGGACCTATAGAATGCATAATGACGTAATGCATTACATAAGTAATAATCTTGAAGATTTTATTTAAGTAAATATAAGTCAATTAAAAGTAATATATACATAAAGTAAGTATAAGTATAAATCTATCTTTCTATCTGTCTATCTATCTATCTATCTATCTATCTATCTATCTATCTATCTATCTATCTATCTATTAATCTATCTATCTATCTATCTATCTATCTATCTATTAATCTATCTATCTATCTATCTATCTGTCTATCTATCTATCTATCTATTAATCTATCTATCTATCTATCTATCTATCTATCTATCTATCTATCTATCTATCTATCTATTAATCTATCTATCTATTAATCTATCTATCTATCTATCTATCTATCTATCTATCTATCTATCTATCTATCCATCTATCATCTATCATCTATCTATCTATCTATCTATCTATCTATCTATTAATCTATCTATCTATCTATCTATCTATCTATCTATCTATCTATCTATCTATCTATCTATCTATCATCTATCTATCTATCTATCTATCTATCTATCTATCTATCTATCTATCTATCTATTTTCTCTTAGGTTATTAACTTTACTGATATACTGTATGTTTTATGTGGTAATTATGTTTGATGTTTGTTTGTGTCTAGTTTAGTTTTAATGTTATTTAATGTGTTAAAGTTCTTATTTATTATTGTTGTTTTATTAATTAATTTAGGTTGGTTTTGTGATTTTGTTGTTCTTTTTCTTTTCTTTTTTTTTTTTTTTTACTGTGTTTGTCCATTGGTGATTTATGTTGTGTTTTGTTTAAATTAATAAAAGTTATTATAGTTAACGAAAACTAACGAAATAACGAAAACTAGAATTGAAAAAACATTTTCGTTAACTGAAATAAAAATAAAACCAGTTTTTCTTATCTATCAATAATGATCGCTATGGAAACACAATGGTGATTGATGGCCCACTGATGAAAGCCTTTACATTTACATTTACATTGTTATATGTATGAATGCCAGAAAATGTTTGGACCCCAAAGCAGAGACACAAAAATCACAGATGAATAAGTACAAAAAGGTTTTTTTCCAACCTCAGTCACTAAGGTACAAGAAGGCAGGAGGTCTGAGGCAGGAACAGGTACAGGAGGAAAGAAAAGGAGCTGACAAGGAGTTAGACACTAGTACAACTAGGAAGAAGGCAGGAAATTGGTCTACGGAAACGATAAGGAAATAGAGGGAACAGAAGAGTTTCAGGGGGGACGATGTGTTGCTGCACGTCAGAACAGGAACGGCAAAAAGCTGAACTTTATTTTTTATTGACTCCCTTCATCAAAGACACTTTGAACCTAAACACAGGTCATCTGAAAATAGAGCTTTATGTATGTATGTATGTACGTTCATACGTATGATTTATGTATGTATGTATGTGTGTGGGTGTGTGTGTGTGTATGGATATACATATGTATGAATGTACATATGTATGAATGTACATATGTATGTATGTACGAGCCGCGGGGGCCGGCGGCTCATTAAGAAGAGTAAGAACGAGTCGAGGCGGCCCAGTCCTCCTGCAGCAGTCTCTCCCAACTGCAGAGCCGGAGGTGATGTTAACCCCTTAGCGTCCAGTCTGCAAATTGCTAATAGGCTAAAAGTTAGCTCTGTAGCAGTACAGTGTGTATGTGCTAACAGGCTAACAGTTAGCTCTGTAGCAGTACAGTGTGTATGTGCTAACAGGCTAACAGTTAGCTCTGTAGCAGTACAGTGTGTATGTGCTAACAGGCTAACAGTTAGCTCTGTAGCAGTACAGTGTGTATGTGCTAACAGGCTAACAGTTAGCTCTGTAGCACTACAGTGTGTATGTGCTAACAGGCTAACAGTTAGCTCTGTAGCACTACAGTGTGTATGTGCTGCTGCTGCAGGAGGTGTTCACTTAGTGATCTCTGTTTGTTTACAACAAGCACCAGACACTCTGTGCACAGTTAGCCATGCAGGTTAATTCATAATCACAATGTTTATGATCAGCTGCAGACATTAGCGCATGTGCATAATTAGCCATGCTGGTTTGTTTATGATCTGCTGCTGAAATTGTGCACAGTTAGCGACGGCGGCCACAGTCTGTCGCTACGATCTAAAACCATACGTCACCTCCAGAGTCTCTGAATCCCTTTGTAATGGAGACACGCAGAGTTAGCGGACTTTAGAGAGGGCGTGGCCTGAGACTTTAGAGAGGGCGTGGCCTGAGACTTTAGAGAGGGCGTGGCCTGAGACTTTCCCGGTGGCCACTCTTCCCCCAAAAGGAAACACGGCTCATCTTTGTTTTGTTAGAGCCGAGGCTCTTAAGGCCTCCTCCACTCTCTCCAAAGAATAATAGCCAAATGCAACGAGAAGCTGGACTCTGCTGTGTCCACGCCGGGATCAGAACCAACTAGTTCCTCATTAACAGTTTTCTTCTGGGTCTCGGCCCCACCCAGACAAGAGGTTGGGCTGTTTCACGATTGGTCAATTTAGGATGGTGATGCAGTAGCCAACCCATACCAGTCACCTTATGTTCTTTTCAAAACGATGGTGTCATGCATGTATGTTTCTTAGTTCCCTTTTTTGAGGCCTATGTGTATGTTTCTGACTGAAATAGCTGCACCCTGATCTAGTTCTGACCAGTTTTCAGGAAAGGTTCAATAAGAGGGCATGATGTGCTCTCTTTAACCTGTAGCCAAATAGAAGAAATGAGTCTGGTGCTGATGGAAACACTGGCTTTGGTTCACAGGATAGAACGCCTGGTCTCAATATAAAGGTTGAATAAAAGTAATTCACATATATGAAGTCAGTTATAAAGTCACGCGCACACACACACACACACACAGATTGAACAGAGTCGTTCTTGTCTATGATTCTTTATTTGTGTTTTTCATAGAGAACATTTAAAATGGTTCATACCCCCACAATAACTGACATCACTTCTCTGGTTTATAACACTGACACAGGAACAGGGGAACATGTACACAAGTACACAAACACACAGTCACAAATTCGGCCCATCTACAGTTTTTTACTTCCCAAACAAAAAAACAAAGCAAAAACAAAAACATCATGAGACCCCGAGGACACACAGCCAAGACCTGTCCCACTTTACAAAACGGTGCATTAGTAAAGGAACGACCACATCTACAAAAGTAACAAAAAATACCATACAATCTATCAGTGTGGAAGAGTGCTTGTCATTTTGGAAGTTTTGTACTTTTTTTTTAAAAGGATATCAATATCAATGCCTAGAAAATCACCAGTAAAAATAGCTCATCTCTGTAAAAATGTGCTAGCAGGACGAGCCTTGGCTGTGGGTTTTTTTTTTCTTTGTCACAAACAAACTTTTTTTTTTTTTTGCGTTTTTTTTTTTGCCAGTTTAAACTTGTCTTCAATACAACAATAACAATAACACTGTTTCTTCTTAATACAAATATGTACAGAGACTTCCACTTGTTTCAAAATAATGCCCTGCACACTGATGCATTTTCTAGGGATGAATGATGATGATGACGATGATGAAGATGATGATGATGTTCTTCAGATTCTTTCACAAATACTGTCCATGCAGTTTGGTACCTGAATCGAACAAATGAGATCACAGTTTCTTTAGCCTAACAGAAGCTCGTTGTTTAGTATCTCTGTCACTAACTGGCCTGTACCTGCATGTTAAAGACCCCTAAACATAGTCCCGAGTCCCTAGTCCCTAGTCCCTAGTCCCTGGTCCCTGGTCCCTGGTCCCCCCCACCCCGAGTCCCCGAGTCCCCTGACAGTATCGGGTAAGAGATCTGGATCCAGACCAAACGTTTTCAACACTATTTGAACCAGGTTTGCCAAGTGTAAACATACCATATATCTTGAAATGAGTGGAGTGAGAAAGGCACACATGATAAGACCACACGGCTTGTAACTACAGCAGGGCTGGGGGTGGGCCGGGCTGGGTCGGGGGGGCAACGGGGGCGGGGCGGGGCTTTTGGTTTTGCTCAGCTTGATGAAAAAGTGCCACTCAAGAAGACATTTCTATCATATGAGTCATTTTTTACGTTGCGTGTGCCAACATGTGTATGGAGTTAGATTTGTGCCGAAATGTTCAAACACTCTTTCAAATTCAAACTAAAAAATATGAATCAAAATATCAAATACAAAATTTAAACAAAAATAAATAAAGTCAAAGACAAAATTCAAAACTTGCAATCAAATTTTTGTGTTATTGCAAAAGAAATATGTCTTTAAGTCTTTGAATAACTGTTTTTTTGTTTGTTTGCTGCTGGTTTTGCATTTGCGATGCTGATTATTCTTTGTGTTCGCGTTGCTTTTGCCTTTTTGCTTTCGGTTCTGGCACAAATTTCACATGTAGGTGGGTTTCTCTGGGTGCATTCCTATTAGCTAATGCGTTTTGACTGACAGCTGAGCTGAGCTGTAACTGGAAGTTAAAACAAACTGCTCTCTGCTTGTTTCGCAGCGGACTGTGGAGAATTTCTGATCGTGAAGGTTTTTTTTTTTTTCCTTATGAGTTGGATCTCCAGATTAATTACCGCTTCTTCTCCACAGTCTGCTCCCAAAACAAGCAGAGAGCAGTTTGTTTTAACTTCTGGGGCAGTTACAACTCAGCTGTCAGTCAAAAGGCATTAGACAATAGGAATGCACCCAGAGAAACCCGCCCACATGTGAAATTTGTGCCAGAACTGCAAGCAGAAAGGTAAAAGCAACGCGAACACAAATAGTCGTCAGCATCGCAAATGCAAAACCAGCAGCATCAAACAAAAAAACAGTTCTTCAAAGACTTAAATGCAGATTTCTTTTGCAATTACACAAATAATTTGATTGCAAGTTTTGAATTCTGTCTTTGACTTTATTTTTTTTTGTTTAAATTTTGTATTTGATATTTCGATTAATATCTTTTTGTTTGACTTTGAAGAAGTGTTGTTTGAACATTTTGGCACTAATCTATCTCCGCACATTTTGCAGTTGAAGCACACGTCTGAACCTAACATGAAACCAGAATGGGACGCCCCCCCACCCCCCCCATCTCTAACACACAGCTGGGTTTTGGTCTGGGCTGGTTTCCCTGAAAGTGTCATCATGTTATATTAATTCCCGTTACAGGTGCTTTAGGGAAACTGCGCCCTGATCAGTTAGTCGTTTTTTAAATTTCTTTGCTATTTAGAATAATAAAACTCTCACTTCTTCACTGACTTCTTTCCTGTAAATAAGAAACATACAGTGCGTGGGCGGAGAACTAACCGTAGGCTGCGTTTTTGCTTCTGCAGCTGACATTTTTGTGAAAATGCTATGGCCTCAGTGTTATTCATTTACATACCTCAGTAGACAATTTCATCAAGCAGTTTAAAAGGGGTCATGCCATATCAAATAAGTTAGGAGAATATTCACAGTCTTAACACTCTCGGGGTGTATTCTCGTGCATTTCAAGAGAGGAAGAATATACTACTTTGTTAACCAAATGCATCAAAATGATCTTTCCTGAGGGAAGGTTACACAAGACATGAGGAAGGGAGGGGGGAGGGTTTAAAAGTCATAAAAAGCTTCGACATTCTTTTGAGTGATGGACACATATTTATGCAACAAACGCCTCCTCCTAGAACAAGGGGGAGATCGTGTAGCCTGGCAAATCAATTTCCCCACTCCCACACACTCATCTCATCTCACAGGAGGCCTTGATCCACCGCTGCCATCGCCTCTAGCCTCAGCTGACTGGCTGACCTATGGCTCTCCTCTTCTCTACTGGTCACCTGAGAAACAAACTCTGCTTCCTGTCATTCTCTTTTGGTTTTTTTTTCATGTTTGGAAAAGAAAGTACTGCTTCTTTTGAATACATTTCGGAGCTTTGAGAGCCCAGGCTGAGGCCCCGTTTACACCAGGACGCTTGCAGGTACAAAAAAAAGACAAAATATTTTAAACGAAGTGCCTTTCGTTTAGACGGTGACGGCGTTTTCGAGAGTGTAAAACTGTAATCCGCTCCGCCGTAGCGTGTCCGTCTACACTGTCAAGACACAAAACTCTGCTTCCTGTCATTCTCTTTTTGCTTTTTTTATGTTTGGAAAAGAAAGTACTGCTTCTTTTGAATACATTTCGGAGCTTTGAGAGCCCAAGCTGAGGCCCCGTTTACACCAGGACGCTTGCGGGTAAAAATGACGCAATATTTTCGTTTCGTTTAGACGGTGACGGCGTTTTTGGGGCTTAAAAACGCAAAAATCTGAAAGCAGCCTCCAGAGTGTAAAACTGTAATCTGCTCCGACGCAAAACTCTGCTCAGATCTGCTCACGTTCCATCCATGCTCCAGTACAGGAAATAAAGAAACATGTGGATTATTTCCATGCGTCGGACCTTCAAGCTGCTCTGGCAGCTCTAATAAACTTACAGGAGTCTTTCCACCAAATGTACAGGATATGTACAGATAGTATTAGTGAACAGAGAAGGATCTGGAATTACCTCCATCACATTTTGGATGCACCGACTGGTCAGAGGAGCCAGACGGCTTTGGAGGAGACCTGGGAGATCTAGTGATGGTGGAGAACTTTGTGGAAGGAGTAGCTGATGAAAACGCGTGAAAGCGTGAAAACTTCCACATGCCCAAAGATGCTCTTATGGCTTTAAGTGATGCCGCCTGGCTGCATACCCAATCACATTCACACACTTTAGATCACCGTATGTAGCAGATTTCCTCCTGGAAACACTCGTCTAAACGCGGAATAAAATTAGAAGACGAGACGCAGCTTTAATGTTTTCTGTTCAGACCGTCACCATGTAAACGGAGCCTGGAGCTCCTGAATCAAACGGACGTCTCTGTCTGTAACGTACAGCTTGTTGGGTTTTTATAGCAACAATCAGGTGTGACTACACTTTCCTCTTCCCTCCAGTGGACATGTTTCTTTGCTATTGCTCATGATCGGTTGGGGTTTCCTACACGTCGAGACTCAAATGCTGGCATTTTCAACAGTTATTCAGAAAGTGCACAAAGGAGTTTCATTCTACATTGGCTAAGAGCACATTTACAACATGCCTTTGACATCAGAGTTACACAAGGGTATCATATTGTTCACCACAGTAGCTGCAACAAATCACTCAAAGGCAGGTTACACTAAAGTCTCCTACTTGCTTGTTTCAACATCAGAGAAGAGAATGGGCTCGCAGCAAGCAGGCCGGACTAGTAACAATACAATAACTGCACAATGTTGCCAAACACTATGTGCAGAACATTATTCAGAGGCATCTTTTTTTTTTTTTAAACTATACATGAACTCACATGACACTTATGAACAAAGAGCCAACCATCTAGTTTCAAATTGACAGTTATTTCTCAGAGTCAGTAGTACAACACACAGTAGAAGTTTTTGGATCAAGGACAGACAAATATACGGGGAAATGGGGGGAAAAAAGGGGAACCTATGAAAACACTTCCAGAGTATTGGACTGTATCATGGACAGTGTCACTTTGCCTTCAGTCTGAGTGAATGTTTTATGTTTAAAGCCACAGTTGAGCAGGTCTTAGTGATATTCAACAAGGTGTAACTGCCTCCTATTGATAATAATAATAATAATAATAATAATAATAATAATAATAACACCCTCCACATCTCTTCATCTAGACAGCTAGTGATCCTTTGTGTTAAGGTAATACAAGAGAAGAAGAGCAAGTCAACAATTACACTGGAAAAATAGATGTATGTTTATATTCATATATATAGCATCTTTAAAATCTATTTATACATAATGTATATATAGTGTACTAATGGCCATCTTGGCAGAGAAATAAAGGCATCTGAAACAATCACCACTCTCTTGGTGCCGTGGTCTTCCTGGGACCAGACATTGTTACATTGCAGAAATGCGAAGAATCAGGAAAGAATGTGATTTCTTTTTTTTTTTCATTTTTTGTTTTTAAGTGGCACTTTGTGCATCAAAAAATTAAAATCTAGAGTAAGGCTACAAGGGTGTGTATGTTTATCTCATAGAAGTTTGTCAAAGGAGGCCACCCTACAGTTTCCTCCACAGCTGGATATGTGTGTGTGTGTGTGTGTGTGTGTGTGTGTGTGTGTTATTATGTGTGTGTTTTAGAGCCATACATCCAGCTGGAACCACTGCTGGAACAGAGCTCTATATATGTACCATTGTGCGGATGAAAATAATAAATTAAAAGAACTTTACTGAAGCATCTCTGGTACATTACGGAGGTTTTGGGTGAGCCAGTGCTGGCAGCTACAAAGCGCTTGGGAGAGGTAACATTTTTGAACTCAACATTGTTTTTTTTTTAAAGAACTTTTCCTGCCTTTCTTTGACCTGACAAAAGCAAACACACAGAGACCAGATAGCAACAGAACACACTGCAAAAAAAGGTGATAAAAGCCAGATCAAACAGTAAATCTGAGGGAAATGATCTTGCTGCATGGACAGATAATTTACCTTGACAAGATTTATTAAATTAAGATTATTAAATCTAGAAATAAGCATGTTGAACACTTAAAATAAGAAATTAACTCTTAAAACAAGAATAAAACCAGTTCAAACCACTTACAACCACATGAAACCATTTAAAACCAGAAAAAAAAACATTTAAAACCAGAATAAAACCATTTAAAACGAGCATATGTAAATGTAAATATCAGCAAAAACTGTCATTTATACTGAATAATCCCATTACTTGTAGAGTAATTGTGTCATCATGATATTTCTCCATTAATTTTACATGAAAATTTGATATTGTTACAGCACAACTATGTGTTTTTTACAGTTAATGACAGTGGAATTTAAAGTTTTATGCTATTCTTTGATTTACAGTAATTAAAAGTATCTACTACTGATGTACAATGTTTAATTTTACCGCCTATTTCTGATGCAATTTGACAGTTTTTTACTGTAATTTCTACAAATATTTCTTACAGTGTAGTGCACTCTGCTCGGGCCAGTTCATCACTGCTGGCAGCTTAAATTTATCTGGTTTTAAGAGTTAATTTATTATTTTAAGTGTTCAACATGCTTATTTCTAGATTTAATAATCTTAATTTTAGAAATCTCTTGGTTTTATTCTGGTTTTAAGTGGTTTGAACTGGTTTTATTCTGGGTTTATTCTTGTTTTAAGAGTTAATTCCTTATTTTAAGTGTTCAACATGCTTATTTCTAGATTTAATAATCTTAATTTAAGAAATATTGTCAAGGTAAATTATCTGTCCATGCAGCAAGATCATTTCCCTCAGATTTACTGCTTTTATCTGGTTTTTAGACCTTTTTTTTGTTGCAGTGCAGTGATTTTGCTTTTGTTGGCTTGTTTTTTTGTCTTTTTACAATCAGCTGCTGGTATAAGCCTAAGTAATCAAACAGTATTTGTATTGATTTTGTTTCTTTATTTAAATATTAGCAATGGATCTTTAAGACTACTCAGACTCAACATCACGCAAATAAATAACAAAATAAATATACAGCCATATCAGTCAATTTCTTTCATATTAAATAAATAATAAATACATACTTTCTTTCTTTTTTTCTCAGCAGTGGGTTTGTTAACGTAGCAGTAAGAGAAAAAAGAACATAAAAAAAAACACAAATGAGAAAATCAAGAACAACCCCAAAAGATAACGTTTGTTTTTTTTCTTGTAAAATTATCAAAAGATTTTGTTAGTTATAAAACATCTGCACTTAAAAAGGTTTTTAAAAAGTACTCAAAAGAAAATATGCCTCGTCAGTTTATCTATATAGATTCTTAAAATATCGAGACATCTGCAAATCGCTTTGACATGAGAATCAGTGTGTGTGTGTGTGTGTGTGTGTGTGTGTGTTTATCTGTGTGTGTGTGTGTGTGTGAGTGATACAAAAAAAAGTTAATAAATAGATTGCTTCAAATAAATAAACCTCAATAACATAAATGGCAATAATAAGTTACAATTTAAAAGATCACAATTTAAATAATTCATATATAATAACAATAATAATTATTGTACCACAAAAAACTATTAAAAATCGAAATGAAGTGCAATTCCTATGTCGATAAATACTATTGATATGACTAACTGAATTTGAAATGTGTGCACACTATCACTATTATCATTTCAGTTCAAAGGAAAACAAAAACAAAAATAATAAAAGTATTCATCTGCTGCTTTTTAAAATCATGATATCCCGTTTAAAAAATAAAAGCCGCCGACACTGTTCCGTCGCGTCTCCTCAACTTTTAAACATTTCTTCCCGTCAACATTGCACCGTTGACATCTTTTGCATCTTTGCCGCATTAAAGCAAACACACATGCTTCATACTGCATGTCGTGCATGCTTCATATTGCAGGGGTGTGTGTGTGTGTGTGTGTGTGTGTGTGTGTGTGTGTGGTCAATCTTCTGCAGTCACACACACTTTAAACACACACAGTGAAGCTTCAGCTCCTCTTCACGTCTCAGAGTAAATCCTGCTCCTGTTCCTCCGTGTTTCAGTTTGATCTGAACCGTTAATAACTGATTATTGACTCTCCAACAACAGTTAGGACACAAAGAGACAACAGGTAAACAAACAGCGTATTGATAATAATAATAATAATAAACCCCAGATGCTTCTAGTTTCTCCTCCTCTTCTTCTTCTTCTCTGACTGAAGGATCTCCTCCTCTTCTCCTCCTGTTTCCCAGCAGCAGCAGGTGTGGATTATTTTGGTCCGCGTCACTTTTTTCTTTTAACAGAGTGCTCCCTGGGTTGGTTTTTTTTTTTTTTTAAGTTGCCATTTATTTAAATAACCTGAATTCCCTTTTTTGTTTTTGAACCATATTTCAATATATTGTCGAGTATTTCAACATCTCTCGGTCGGTAATCTCCTCCTCCTGCGTCTCCTCCTCCTCCTCCTCCTCCTCCTCCTCCTCCTCCTCCTGCGTCATGCTCCTGTGCTCCAGGACAGTTTTGCATGCTGTGTGTGTTGCGGCGAGCGTCAGACTTTGATGCCTTTCACAGCTTTGTTGATGCTCTCCAGCAGAGCTTTGTTCTCGGGGCTCTGGAAGCAGTCCTTGTTGGTGTACATGTCGGTCAGCGTGCTCACGTAGCTGTCAAAGTTCTGCTCCGTGATTGGCTCCTGCTGTGGCACAAACAACAACCAATCTCAGCTGGGAACAGCAAAAAACAAACAACAACAACCAACAGCCACAACATCAGATTCACCCTTAAAACAACACACACTTCATCAAGTCATCAAATCAATCCATCAGATGCTGCTGGAGCAAAAGATCATTTCCATATTATATCATGTCAAAGATTAAATTGTGCTTCCTGTAACTTTAATGATCTTTCCTCATGTCTACTGCTAAACTTTACTTCAGCTCTGTGGTGTGAATACTTGCACCACTACTAGTGACTGCTGCCTGGATATATCCTGTCTTGTGGTTGTTGTTTTTTTTGTCAAATCAATCAGAACGTTTTTTAGTCATTTTGTTTCTTTTTTTAGTCACTTTGTGTCTTTTTTTTTTGTCATTTTGTGTCTTTTTTAGTCATTTTGTGTCTTTTTTTAGTCACTTTGTGACTTTTTTTTTTGTTGTCATTTTGTGTCTTTTTTAGTCATTTTGTGTCTTTTTTTAGTCACTTTGTCATTTATTGGTCATTTTGTGTCTTTTTTTGTCATTTTGTGTCATTTTGTGTCTTTTGTAGTCATTTTGTGTCATTTTGTGTCATTTTATGTCATTTTTAGTCACTTTGTGTCTTTTTTTAGTCACTTTGTGTCTTTTTTTTTAGTCATTTTGTGTCCTTTTTTTGTAATTTTGTGTCATTCTTTAGTCACTTTGTGTCTTCTTTTAGTCATTTTGTGTAATTTTTTAGTCATTTTTGGTCATTTTGTGTCATTTTTTAGTCACTTTGTGTCTTTTTTAAGTCATTTTTGGTCATTTTGTGTCATTTTTTAGTCACTTTGTGTCTTTTTTTAGTCACTTTGTGTCTTTTGTAGTCATTTTGTGTCATTTTATGTAATTTTTAGTCACTTTGTGTCTTTTTTTAGTCACTTTGTGTCTTTTTTTAGTCATTTTGTGTCCTTTTTTTGTAATTTTGTGTAATTTTGTGTAATTTTGTGTCATTTTTTTTGTCACTTTGTGTCTTTTTTTTTGTCATTTTGTGTCCTTTTTTTGTAATTTTGTGTAATTTTGTGTAATTTTGTGTCATTTTTTTTGTCACTTTGTGTCTTTTTTTAGTTAGCAAGATGCAATTTGTCTGATTTAGGTTTTTCTCCTGTTTGTGTGTGTGTGTGTGTGTGTGTGTGTGTGTGACTCACCATGTGGGGCAGGCGTATGTTGGCCAGGCTGCGGATCAGGGCGCGGCTCAGACCCGACAGCTCCATGAACAGAGCCTCGTTCTGCTCCTCGATCATCTTGTTCTCGTGCTCGATGCTCTTCAGGTTCATCTCCATGGACGAGATCTGAAACACAGCAGCACAAACTCTATAATGTAATGCTGCTGACACTTTTTAAATAGATTTTATCTGTCATTAGAAAATAATAATTGATGAAATATACAGAGTGAGTCTGGTGATATTCTATAAAACTATATATAAATATATATATATATATATATATATATATATATATAAAAAAACCCTCTGTGTCATGGAGTTTTTTTATTATTTGTTTTATTATTTGTTATTTTATTATTTTTGTTCAAACAAATGTACCTTTTTAGTTGTAAGATGCATTGAAGAAAACAATGCAACAAAACAACAACAAATTGAACAAAAAAGAAAAAAAAAGACCATAAAAATGACCAAAAAAGACATAAAATGACAAATAAAAAGACACAAAATGAACAAAAAAAATATGTATAACGACCAAAAAAGACACAAAATTACCCAAAAATATGTAAAATGACCAATAAAAAGACACAATTGATAATGATTTTGGTTATTATCCAGAAAATCATGTTAAATGTCTAGATATCAGCTCTTAAATTAAACTCTTATCAGATATTTTTGTTGTTATCATTATATTTGTCCAAACAAATGGACCTTTAGTTGAACCAGACATTAAAATGGAAGAAAACAAGCTGGTCTAATCATTTTTTGCATGACTGTTGTGACAAGCTGTAATTACATTATAATGGTAAATGCTAAAAATGAGAGACAAACTATTACAGAACTGACGGAATAATGAAAGTTTGACAACATTAATCTGCTGATCATGGCAGCAGAAACCTTGAGTTTCTAAGGTTTTGTTGTATTGCTTATGAATTCAACTTTTCATTTGAAAAACAAACAAACACAGTTGTAAAAAGACATCAGAGCTTGTGCCCTGTAAGAACTCATCCCATGGTGAATGATTTATAATAATAATAATAATAATAATAATAACAGAAGTAGAAACACTCACCTGAGTCTGCAGGTTGACCATGTCGGCCTCCATCTCGTTGTTGGACTCGTTGAGGTCGTTAATCTCTTTGTTGAGCTGCTTGATGTCCTCGTCATTGTCCAAAACTAAACCAGTCAGAGACATCACGTTAGAATAGAAAGGAGAGGCTCTGGATTATGCATTTTACATTGTGACTTTGCTATTTTTAGTAAATAGCATATGAGTTTTGTTAAAATTATGTTGTACTGAGGACTCAACATTCTCATGTAAAGGCTGTTTCCACTACAGTCTAATACCCAGAATGAGGGTCTCACTCGCCGTAACTGAATAAATCCTGGTTGCTGATTGGACAGAACGCTAAGCAGGATGTGACGTAGTACTGGACACAACAACACGCGGCATTTGTAAAAACCGGCAAAGCAGTGTTGCCAACTTAACGACTTTGTTGCTATATTTAGCGACTTTTCAGACCCCCTTAGAGACTATTTTTAAAGAAAGCGACTGGAGACAAATCCAGCGACTTTTTCTGGTGTTATTGGCACAGTCCTCCTGCAGCAGTCTCTCCCAGCTGCAGAGCCGGAGGGGATTTTAACCCCTTAGTGTCCAGTCTGCAAACTGCTAACAGCCTAACAGTTAGCTCTGTAGCAGTACAGTGTGTATGTGCTGACAGGCTAACAGTTAGCTCTGTAGCAGTACAGTGTGTATTTGCTAACAGGCTAACAGTTAGCTCTGTAGCAGTACAGTGTGTATGTGCTGACAGGCTAACAGTTAGCTCTGTAGCAGTACAGTGTGTATGTGCTGACAGGCTAACAGTTAGCTCTGTAGCAGTACAGTGTGTATTTGCTGACAGGCTAACAGTTAGCTCTGTAGCAGTACAGTGTGTATGTGCTAACAGGCTAACAGTTAGCTCTGTAGCAGTACAGTGTGTATGTGCTAACAGGCTAGCAGTTAGCTCTGTAGCAGTACAGTGTGTATGTGCTAACAGGCTAACAGTTAGCTCTGTAGCAGTACAGTGTGTATGTGCTAACAGGCTAACAGTTAGCTCTGCAGCAGTACAGTGTGTATGTGCTAACAGGCTAACAGTTAGCTCTGTAGCAGTACAGTGTGTATGTGCTGCCGCTGCAGGAGGTGTTCACTTAGCGATCTCTGTTTGTTTACAAAAAGCACCAGACACTCTGTGCACAGTTAGTGATGCTGGTTAATTCACCATCACGATGTTTATGATCAGTGGAGGTGCTGTGCATAATTAACCATGCTGCTTTGTTTATGATCGGCTGCTGACGTTGTGCACAGTTAGCGTGTTTAATCCGTCGTGTATGTGATCACGGTTGAAACTGTCGCTAAACAATTACGCAACGGTCTAAAACCAAACGTCACCTCCAGAGTCTCTAAATCCCTCTGGGGGCTAACTGTTAGCTAACTGTTAGCTAACTGTTAGCTAACTGTTAGCTAACTGTTCCATAGTGGAAACGCGGCTTAAGTTCACATGTTTAGTTTTACCTTTGCCATGATTTTCTTGCTCTCAGAAACAACGGTGAGGGTTTTTGAACATAAACACACACATGTATAGACACAGGCCTGCATACACATTGATTCACATATCTTTGAACACATCTTACCGTCGCTGGCTCTGAACTTGGTGCTCAGGTAGTCCTCTGACGGGAACTTGGCCTTCTTCTTGGCGTACAAGGCTCTGGGGCATCCTGAGAGGCTGGACACACACACACACACACACACACACACACAGGGATGTTTTAAAGTCTCTCTCCTAGACTTCTGCTGAGTCAAACAAAAAACTAGACAAAACTACATACTACTACACAGCCAGATGAAGTGGTTTCTGAGTCTCAGGTAGTGGGTCTGGCTCCGACCCTAAGAATCAGTTTGGAGGAAAACTGACCATGTTGGTGAAGCAGTCAGGAGCAAAATGGTTAGCACAGACTAAGGCGTTAGCATTAGCATTAGCTGCTGCAGGAACCTGGTTGTTGTAAATAAAGACGAGCCATTGATTCTTTCTATCCTCCGGTGCTGGGAGAGGAAATAGACTTTTGTGCTGGTTGTTGCAGCCGACAACAGAACATTTAAAATGATCTGTCCATGCAGCAAGATCATTTCCCTCAGACTTAGTGTTTTCATCTGATTTTTAGACTAAACACCTTTGTGTATAACCAAAACTTAGAACTAAAACCCTCACGGTGAGGCTTCGTTTTCTCTGTGTGGTCCACATTGGTGGAAGATCTGAAGATCTGAAGACCTGAAGACCTGAAGACCTGAAGACCTGAGGCCCTCAGAGACGCTTCACATCTTTAAGAGCAAACTGAAGACTTATCTTTTTAATTTGGCTTTTACTGGAACCATTTTTAAACACTTTTCTGCACAGGCATCTTAGTGTTACAACATCATATATATATATACAGTACAGGCCAAATGACTATTTACATTGTGATTCATCAAAACTATGAATGAACACATGTGGAATTATGTACTTAACAAAAAAGTGTGAAATAACTAAAAACATGTCTTATATTCTAGTAAGCAAAGGGTGGTTACTTTGAGGAATCTAAAATACAAGACATGTTTTCAGTTATTTCACACTTTTTTTGTTAAGTACATAATTCCATATGTATTCATTCATAGTTTTGATGCCTTCAGTGAGAATCTACAATGTAAATAGTCATGAAAATAAAGAAAAACGCATTGAATGAGAAGGTGTGTCCAAACTTTTGGCCTGTACTGTATATGCTCTACTTTTTAATTATTTATTTATTAAATAAATAAATAATTAAAGACCTGAAGACCTGAGGCCCTCAGAGACGCTTCAGATCTGGTTTTTAGACACATCTTTTTTGCAGTGTTCCCAGGTAACCCTGGGTTGTGTGTATGAAAAGGGGCTAAGTTCTCCCTGGTCCACCTCTTAGCCCAGGTCTGAGGTCTGAGGTCTGAGGTCTGAGGATGGAGTAACAGTGTATATAGTCCTGCAGTTTACCTGCGGTGAGTGAGGAAGCTTCCGTTAGCGTGTCCCGAGCCGTCACACCCCGGGGTGGGACATGTCGGCCCCTCTGTCTTAAAGGCCTTCCAGTTGAACGGCGTCCCGTTGAGGAGACCCTCCTTCTGCCGGCGGGCCGCCAGCGGACACCCGTAGGCGCTACGGTGCGTGGCGTACTTCCCACTGATGTGACCCAGACTGTCACAGCCTGGTACCGGACATCTGCAAGGAGCAGAGGAAAGGAGGAGAAACAAGGAGAGTAGAACAACAGGAGAGAAAGAGGAGAAGAAGAAGAGGTGAAGGCAGGCAGCAGGGAGAGAGATAAAGAGGGAGAAGGCACTAAGGTTAGACATGGAGACTCAAACAGAAACACTGTAGAGAAAGCTGAGAATATTATAATAAAGATTATCTTATATACTTTCTCCACTGGGCAAAATATGTTTTTTTACACCTATTATTTATGCAAAGAATAACATTATTGATGCAAAAGCTATTGATAAGGTTCAGTACATGCTGGTATCAACATGTTGTTAAAGCTGGGGTAGGCAGTCTTCTATAAAGGCCAAAAAAACAAAAAAACTGAATTTGAAAATATAATCCTTCTGCAGCTCTCCCACCACATGAGCATATGTCCATATATGGGCATATGCATGTTTAATACAGTAACCTTTTACAGCACTTCTCGTTTATTTGGCTGCGATCCCAAAGCCAATTTATCAGCAACAACTGTAGGATAATGTTTTCTTTGCAAACTTGTGGGCCTGTAAATCTCTTTTGATGATGATTCCAGGCACAAGTTAGCTAAATGTTCATGAATCAGACACGCCAATGATAGAATAGAATTTATTTTCTGCAGGATTTTACGGGCTTTTCTTCCCCTCAATGCACATGAACGTGCATCTGTATTTGCAGAACAGCCAATAAGATATATGAGATATAATAAGATAAGATAATAATTAGATATAACATCCTTTCTATAAATAACCTCTGATGGCCAAAGTAAATTTTTCTGAAGTTTCTAGAGGCTGAAAGCAGCCCAGAGGTGGTGCAGAAGTCTAATCTCTTCTCAGACCACTTGAATTACAATCTGCTGAAAGGTTATTATGGATTTTTTCCCCCAATGACGCCAAAGAAAACCTGCCTACCACGGCTTTAAAATAACTGTTTTGTGTGCAAATGCAATATGAAGCTGATGTATTTCTCATGTATTGACAGTCTACTCTATGATAATCTACCATCAACTACATTCAGAATCAGTATCTGCAGGAAGAAGTGTATTTTCCATCTTTGATTCCATCTTGGGGGCAGGTCACTCTTTCTCTCTCTCTGTCTATCTGTCTGTCTGTCTCTCTCTCTTTCTATTTTATTGCATTTTACTGTTACCGTCAGTCTCGCTAAAAGAAGACATTATGGCTTTCTGAGCGGTACGAACTTTAAAAGCTCGGAGTCCTCCTGGTTGTCCTTGGTAGGAGTTTTAATTCCACTTTTCTTGGCACGCGGGCACCCAGAGAGACTGAAAACAGAAAGTATGGAGTTGATAACATAGGGTTGAAAAAAGGTCTGGTCAAGTGATTGCTTGTTAAAGGGAGAGCACATTATCAGGAAGAATAAATCTACCAAATTACAAAAACCAAATCAAATTAAAACGCCTATTATGGCCTGAAAATAGAATAATGATGGTCAAGGTGTGGACATGTGTGAGTATGTATCCCTGGCTACTGCTACCATGAACTGTCACTAGGCCTCTCTGACTGACTTTGTGTCAATGTGTGTGTCCATGTGAGTGTGTGTGTGCATGTGTGTTGTGTGTGCATGTGTGTTAGTGTTTGTTACCTTCTGTGGGAGGCATAGTTCCCTGTGATGTGACCCGAGCCGTCACATCCTGGAGTGGGACATCTGGAGACGGAGAGCATCGTTTAACATTTAATACACCAAACACAGAGAAGATGCTTCAGAGGGACATGACTTTATGGAAACGGCACCATGCAGATGATAAAATGGTTCATTTTGCACATTTTTCCAGTCACTTTTGTGAGCAATGAGTAAACCTGTCACCATAACATGTTTATAGGAGGATATATTTTCACAGAAACTATCACGATAAACGATAGTATCATTGTATCGATGGTGTTTTAGTTTTATAACCATATTAGTGCATAATACGTTCATCCTTTTCCACATGAATGAATGTTTAAATCTTGAGAATATGCAAAAAAGGAGTGTCTAAAAAGAAGATCAAACAGTAAATCTGAGGGAAATGATCTTGCTGCATGGACAGATAATTTACCTTGACAAGATTTATTACATTAAGATTATTAAATCTAGAAATAAGCATGTTGAACACTTAAAATAAGAAATTAACTCTTTAAACAAGATACATTTTCCAACACTTCTAAATCTAAGTATTTGTTTTTTTATCTTGGTAAGAAACAAATAATTTGCAGCGTGGAAAAGAAATATTAAAATATCCTAGATCAATAAAACACGAATAAATAAACTACAACCAAAACTAATAAAATAGACTTTCAGGCTGTTAACAAAGCATTGCAATGACATAATCATTATGTATTTTATTATTAAAATAACATATAAACAGCTGGAATGGCTGTTTGGGAAATGTAGGTTTTTTTTGGCAATTCATACTGCCTGTCACATATTTAGAGTCCAGAAAAAAAACTATCGTGTCCACTGTAACAACAACCACAACAACCATTATTCTTTGCATTATTACATTTGTGGGAACTTATTACAATATTGAAAGTTATAGATTTTCACTTCACCACAAACGTAATAGTTGTTACATTTGTGGGAAATCTTGTGTTACGTTTGTAGCAGGCAGCGGTTATTACGTTTATGGGCATTATTACATTTGCAGGCGTTACAGTCCATTATTATTTATGGAACGATAAGTCGATATAGTAATTATGGTGACAGGCCTAACAAATTGTGCTTTAAATTTGCCTTTGCCTTTTCCATTTAAATCACTTCTTGTATCTGTATTGTGGGCTGTGAAAACCCACTTTAAAAGGTAACATGTATACTACAGAACTACAGTCTCATTCCACATTTAAATGATCTGATTGGAGTGAAAACAAGCAAAGTCCAAGCCAGAAAAACCACCGTGACAGACACAGCAGCAGCAGCCACTAAGACTAGCAGCAGGTGAGTTAATGCAGCAGCAGGATGAAGCTGTGTGGTGGTGGAAGTGAAAGCAGTGGAGGTGTAGAGCAGACATACTTGAGTTCAGGGGTGTGGGCCGCCATGAGGGAGCGGAGGCTCTTATCAGCTAGAGGACACCCAGACAGACTGAGAGGAAGGAGACAGAGCAAGGACAGGAAGAAGGAGAGGAGACGAGGACCAATCAGGAAGGAGGAGAGCGGAGAAAGAAGACGAAGTGAGCGAAGGGAAATCAAGAATGCACGGCATACCAAGGTCATCGAGGAAGAAGAGGACAGAGGGCAAGAAGTAAATTACTGATGCATATCAGAGCCAATCAGCGTCTCTGCTTCCTGGATACAAGACCACCAGGCTATAACCAGGCTACATATCATTATATTAACGCCTCCGGCACATAACCATCAAATACTAGATCTGAACTAGCTGAGCTCCAACTATAGACTCAGTCTCAGTGGAGCTGGTACAGGTACAGCCGAAGACAGGAAAGTATCAGCAAACACTTCAATGTTTTTACATTATTACAGAAAGTGAAACGCATATATTATATAGATTCATTACACACAGAGTGAAATATTTCAAGCCTGTTTTTCTTGTAATTTTGATGATTCTGGCTTAGAGAGAATGAAAACACAAAACTCAGTGTCTCAGAAAATTTGAATATTGTGAAGAAGTTCAATTTTGGAGTCCACAGTTGGTCTTTTTTTGGTCATTTTGTGTCTTTTTTGGTCATTTTGTGTCATTTTTGCATCTATTTTTGGTCATTTTGTTTCCTTTTTGGTCATTTTGTGTCTTTGTTACACAGGAACATCTAAAAAATAGAATATCATGAAAAAGTTCAATATTTTTTGTCAATTATTTCAGAAAGTATAACTCGTATATTATATAGATTCATTACACATAGAGTGAAGTCTGTTTTTCTTGTAATTTTGATGATTCTGGCTTAGAGAGAATGAAAACACTAAACTCAGTGTCTCAGTATAAAATGAGAATATTGTGAAAAAGTTCAATTTTGGAGTCCACAGTTGGTATTTTGTGTCTCTTTTGGTAAATTCATGTCTTTTTTTGGTCATTTTGTGTCTTTTTTGCATCTATTTTTGGTCATTTTTGTATCTATTTTTGGTCATTTTGTTTCCTTTTTGGTAATTTTGTGTCTTTTTTACACAGGTACATCTAAAAAATAGAATATCATGAAAAAGTTCAATACTTTTTGTCAATTATTTCAGAAAGTGAAACTCATGCATTATATAGATTCATTACACATAGAGTGAAATATATAATATGTGAATATTTTTCTTCTTGCAATTACCAAAAGAGACACAACAAAACAAAGAAAAGACATAAAATGACCAAAAAGAGACATAAATTTACCAAAAGACACAAAATACCAACTGTGGACTTTTTCACAATATTCTCATTTTATACTGACACACTGAGTTTTGTGTTTTCATTATCTCTAAGCCAGAATCATCAAAATTACAAGAAAAACAGGCTTGAAATATTTCACTCTGTGTGTAATAAATCTACATAATGTTTGAGTTTCACTTTCTGGAATGACTGACAAAAAATATTGAACTTTTTCATGATATTCAAATTTTTTGAGATGTACCTGTATTTCATATAGAGAGCACTAGAGCATACTGTTTGCCCAAAATAAATCTGTAACGGTTCTTACCTGCGATGGGACGCGTAGTTTCCAGTGATGTGGCCGCTGCCATCACAGCCAGGTGTAGGACACCTGAGAGGGAAAGAAACATGATGAACACTGTAAAAAATGTCTGTAGGTTTTAGGGTGAAAAACTGCTAAACCCTGACAGTAAAAGACGTAAAATGATAAATGAGTTAATTCAGTTTCAGTAACAATGAAACACTGTAAATGTTTATATCAGAAAAAACACGATTTTTTACATTTTTATAAAAACATTTTAAAAAATTACTCCATTATAAAATACTCTGGCACCGTGTTTGTAACACAAATATACTGTAATATATAAATATATATACAAGCAATCATTTTTGCATTTATTTTTTGTAAAAAATATTTTTTCTCACTGTAAAATGTACTAAACACCATATCTCTAACAGAAATATACTGTAATATTTAATGGTAATGAAAATGTAATCGTCAATATTATGGCAGAACAGCGTTTCTTTTGACGGACATTTTTTTTTTTTTTTTTTAAAATGACAATCTTAAACGTGAAATCAACAGTGCCAATATCATTTTACTGTAATATTAGAAAAAGTTGCATCGTATTTATTATGGTTATAAGTTCTTGCAACCACAGCTGCTGGTTTTTTTTACCGTAAAAACAACAGTTTTTTTTTACAGTGTGGTTCAAAGCACAGCAGACTCTCAGAGTCTTCACTGTGTCTGTCCACTCTTTAACTCTCTGCTACTTACGAGAGCAGCTCTTTCTTGCTGTCCTTGGGCTGGAACTTTACTTTGAAGCTCGGGGTGGTGACCTCTCCGGGGTACTTCCTGTCCTCCAGACAGTCCTGCATCATATCACAGTCCTCCGGGTCGGACGAGACGAACGACTGGCCGGTGTGCTCCATCTGGAAAAAACAAAGTGAGAAAAGAAAAAGATGAGCACAAATGAGCTGGATTTCCCTCTCCACTGGGCTTAATCCTCGATTTTATTATTCCGTTTCTTCCGTGTTCTGGTCGCACATTCACTAAAAAGGTATCAAATCAACCGGCTCACCCATGACAAGTGTGCTCTGACTTTTCTAAGGGTTTCGGCAAACTGTTTTAAAATTATTCAGCAAAAACACGTCAAAAAAGTCCCCCCAATGTAACCCTATGGAGAGGCTAGAGTGGATGACATCATCGCTAGAGTGCAGAGGGAGAGAACAATTTGTCAAAAATAAATTTGGTCATTTCGTGTCTCTTTTTGATAATTTTTGGGGGTAATTTTATGTTGTTTTTTTTGTCATTTTGTGTCTCTTGATCATTTTAGGTCTTTTGTTAGATTCTTTGGTGGTTTGTGTGTTTTCAGTAATTTTAAGTGTTTCTTTGTGTCATTTTTTCTGCTTTTTTTGGTAATTTTGTGTTTTTTTGATAGTCTAATTGTCTTTTTTTATATAATTTCATCGCTAGAGTGCAAAAGGAAGAGAACAATTTGTCAAAAATAAATTCGGTCATTTCGTGTCTCTTTTTGATAATTTTGGGAGGCTAATTTTATGTATTTTTTGTCATTTTATGTCTCTTTTGATTCTCTCTCTTTTGTTAGGTTCTTTGGTCGTTTGTGTGTTTTCAGTAATTTTAAGTGTTTCTTTGTGTCATTTTTTCTGCCTTTTTTGGTAATTTTGTGTTTTGTATTTCTTTTTGATAGTCTAATTGTCTTTTTTTGATAATTTCATCACTGGAGTGCAAAAGGGAGAGAAAAAATTGTGAAAAAATTAATTTGGAAACTGCGCTCAAGGCCGCAGATATCACTCTACAGAAATAAGTTATACATAGAAACATAGGAAAATTAGTTCAAATTGTAATCTAATAATGTCTGGGGCCAGAGTCAAGCACACACAACATTTCTTTAGAAATGTTCTAGTTTAAATTGTCGTCGTGTTGTCCTGAGGATTATATTGACTTTTTTTTAAATTGAGTGATGCTTTTCCCTGCAATAGTTTACACATTTGTATACAAGCAAAGAAACTTTGCAAGCCATCATGTGCACACCAAACCCTCTTCTGATCCCTTTTCTTTTTTTTTGTAGACAAATGATGTCTCCAAATGCAGTGTCCTCATAAAAAATTTACACTCAAAGCCCTTTATATTTCTTTTGAAAAAGTTCAAAGGAGTAAAAATTAGCATATGCCAAAGTCAAGATGGTGCAATGCACCTGACACACCACCTCTGTTCCTCAGTGCAATGCTTTAACTGTACAGTAACTCTCGCATTCCACCGAAATAAATGAATAATAGAAAGACGAAAAGGGGACAGGAAATAAAGCTAAGGGATCAGAGAGAGACAAAGTGATGTAAACAAGAGTTTTTTTTAATTCAAAAAGCTGGGGGGGGATTTCCTTTGTTGTTATTTATGTTGCAATATTTCCTGTGTGGTAATATCGGAGGAAACGCTGCTAGTTCAGAGCTCCGACTGTCTCCGTGTGAAGCGACTGACCTCGTCCAGCTCCTCCTCCCTCTGGCGGTTGGGTTTGGTGTAATCCAGAGGCCCCTCCCACTCCTCCTGCTTGTAGCCGAGGAGGTTCGGTGACGTCATCCCGCTGCTCCCCCCGTGGTGCAGTGAGGAAGAGGAGGAGGACGAAGGGTCCGGGGAGCGGACCCCGGGGCTGGTGCCCGACAGGCTGCCCTCCCGTTTGATGGGCTTCTTCATGCTCAGGTCCAGGGTCCCGTTCTCATCCACCTCGATGTCCATCTCCTGGAGGACAGAGACACTCACAGATCAGACAAAGACCCCAAAAAAGAGGTTCAAACAGAGGTTATAAGTCTTTACTTGAGGCTCTTCTGTATTTGTATTTAATTGTTTATGTTAATTGTGTTTTAAATGTTGTAACTTGTCACTTTTATGCGGCCTTCTTGGCCAGGTCTCTCTTGGAAAAGAGATTTTTTAAATCTCAACGAGACTTTTTTACCTGGTTAAATAAGGATATATATGTAAACAAACGCTCCCACATCAGCCCTGTCCTGAAGTCTCCTGAAGGTCAGATTCCTCTTCTAATGTTATCGTATTTTGGTGATTTTCAAAGCAGTCATGTGACCTCTGACCTCATGGTATCTGAATGAAAACAGTAATAACTCTCTGTGTCCCACTGGTCTCCTCTTTATGCTGATAACATGCAGTTTAAGGTAAAAACCACAGAGTTTTTCTCATGTAGAACAAATGTTCCATTCCCTCCTCCTGTATGTGAACTCACTGTTCTCAGATATAAATGTTAAATGCAGACTCCTCTGGTGCACTTCAGAGTGAGAGGCAGTCCTGCATGATGATGATGATGATGGTGATTAATTTAATTACCCTCTTGAGCAGATTCAGTTGCAGCGCTACATACATTAAAATACCTGCATTTTCCTCAACCATAACTTCATATAATCCACATTGCACTGCAACAAAGCTGTGTCTAAAAACCAGATAAAACAGTAAATCTGAGGGAAATGATCTTGCTGCATGGACAGATAATTATCTGTCCATGCAGCAAGATCATTTCCCTCAGATTTACTGTTTTATCTGGTTTTAAGATGTTTTAGCTTAGTCATTCTTCACTAATACTGAGTATTTTTTTCTCTAAATATATATGTATATATGTTTTCTTCATAATCTTAATCATAATCATAATCTAATGTGCTAAAAGTAGGAAAACACAATATGTAATTGCTTATATTTAGTGTATTTCACTTATTTTGAGGCTGTAAAAAGTGACTTTTTAAGTATTCCGATCTTAAAACCAGCATTTTCGGCTTATTTCAAGCCTCCTAAATGCATCTGTAGACATGATTATTTCTAGATTTAGCAATCTAAATTCAAGAAATCTTGTCAAGTGTAAATATCTTGCTGCATGGACAGATAATTTACCTGGTTTTGAGGACCTTTTCCCTCTTTTTATCTGGTTTTTAGACCTTTTAGCTTAGTCATTCTTCACTAATAGTGAGTATTTTTTTCTCTAAATATATATGTGCATATATTTTCTTCATAATCTTCATCTTAATTTGCTAAAAGTAAGAAAACAAAATATGTAATTGCTTATATTGAGTGTATTTCACTTATTTTTAAGCAATCTCAGTTTAAAGCCAGCATTTTTATGCTTATGTTTAGTATATTTCACTTATTTTGAGGCTGTAAAAAGTTGCTTTTTAAGTAATCTCATCCTAAAACCAGCATTTCTGTCTTATTTGAAGCCTTCTAAATGCATCTGTAGACATGATTATTTCTAGATTTAACAATCTGAATTTAAGAAATCTTCTCAAGTGAAAATATCTACCTTGTTTTGAGGAGCTTTTCCCTCAAATTTAGTGTTTTTATCTGTTTTTTAGACACACTTTTTTTGCCGTGTGCGTTCAGGGAAGTATTTAGATTCAGATTAATCTAAACTTCTATGTTGTGGATTGTTTTTTTCTAACCCACCCAACGTTCTTGCCTTCCAGCTTCTACCAAACAAACATTTCTGCAGCAGTGTGATGCACTTTTTTTATCCCTTCAGCTTGCTTGTAATGACAGCTAATGCACTCTGCTAACACTTTGCCAACAGCACCAACACAACAGTTCATGTCTCCGTGCTCTATTATGGAGCTGGCAGATGAACAGATACAGAGAGCCATGTTTTCACTATTCATCTAAAATGGCGCTCATATGGGCCGGTCAAGGGACAGAAAGCAGAATCAAAGGGTGAGGAGGAGGAGGAAACAACGGGAACACTTCCCAGAAACGTCTGCTTGATGAGCTCAGCGCTCCAATGGTTCAATATTGGATTTCAACAGGATCTGGTTCCAGATCCGTCCCTGGTGGCGAGGCCTGCTCTTAGATCCTGGTTCCTCTCTGAACAACACCTAGCTCTGCTGAGCTGCCACAGACATTAATCTTCACTTTTTATCTTTTCTAAAAACCATGTCAAGAAATCGAAAAATGATGAAGCAGTCACTTTCTCTCCTCTGTGAGGCAAAAAAGGCTTTTAAAAATCACAATATGGGGGAAGTGGTGCTCCAATTACACCTCCTGTGCACAGAGAGAGGGGAAAGAGGGATAGAGCGGTACATACAGAGATAGAGAGAGAGACAGAAAGACTTCCATAGGGAGGAAGAGAGAGAGAGAGAGTTTAAAAGAGATGAGAAAAGAGAATGAAAGAAGGAGTAGCGGGGGTGGAGAAAGAGAGTGGAAGATCCGTCCGGCAGATAATGAAAAAAGGCTACCTGGTGGCAAAGTAATCCAGGGAACTGGCAGTCAGCCAAATTCAATAACAACATGAAAAGTGTGTGGGATGGAGGGATGAAAGGAGAGAGGAGGAGAGGAGGAGAGGAGGAGAGGGAGGTGATGCAACCGCATCTCAACACCATCCTATAAGCCAATGATGATATATTCATGCAGAGCTGATGGGGAGGAGAGAAAAGAGCAAAGGAGGAGAGAGGAGAGGCTTTTCTTGTTTTGTGTGATGATAAAAAAAATTGTTTATACCAAATTTTAATCATAAAATAAAAGTTTAAGTCTGTAATTCAATTTAATGGGGCATTATCAATAACTGCAGGATTTCTTTTAAAGAATTATTCACTTTCTTCATGTATTTGAATATTAAACTAGAAAATTTCCTCTGGGGAAATTCTGAAAGGGCCACGGGGGCTACTGCCGGTGTGTGTACACTATGATGAGATTCTTCAGAGATTTATAACAATTAATACTAGTAATGTTATGATACTATATTATATACAAGGAGCACACCTACAACAAGCATTCCTCTTCAAGTATTTATTTATACAGCAACCTATGACCTTTAACCTCAAAATGTGTGTGTGTCTGTAATTGATCAAAGGCAATCAGATCAAAGCAATCAACAGAATTAACTGCCACCTGAATGTTCCTGAACAGTGACAGCAGCCAGAGGTAGACAGACTGGAATTTCTGGCCTCGAACAGAAAGCATTTTTGGCAAAACCATAATACCTATCATTGATCCGACTTCACTTTGAGCGTCCTGAGTTCTTCCTGAACGCCTACATATGTTTTTTTTTTCAGAAAAATTAAAAAATAGCTTTGTTAGAGCGATCTAAAAAAACTGTTACATCTCCCTTTTTCAGAAATCTTCCTGCGTTTTTAATATGGGAGCCAATGAGGCTGTTGGTAGTGTTGGTGGATCATCTGTGTGTCCTACGCCCAAACTATAACTCTGACAGCTTTACCAGAGGATTGTGAGGGAGAAGACTAATTTTCATACGTTTCTATGTATAAATTATTTCTGTAGAGTGGAATTTGCGGCCTGGAGCGCAGTTTTAAAAATTATTTTTTGACAGTTTTTTCTCTCCGTCTACACTCTGGTGATGATGTCACACACTGTGACACGAACATTCCGTGCAATACACACCCATTATAATCTCAGAATTTCTCCCAAAATGATCATGGTCATTGAACAGGGATTGATAAAAAACTATATGACCTATCGAAACGTGGATTAAAACACCGATACACAAGACTTGTGTCTACTGTTTAAAGTTTAAATGGAGTCTCTAGGTGAAATTATGCCGGAGAAGTAGACGTTTAAAAATCTCCAATTATCGTTCTTTTTTGCTCATTTTTTTTTCAGCTGTCCCATTCATTTCAATGCAAAATTTTGGTCAGTTTCTGTAAAATTCGTATTCTGTAGAGAAAAGTAATAGCACACCGATCCCGATCAAACCGCACGTTTTGATATATAATTTCTCCTGCAACTCTTCAAGTTGCAGGACTAGTAGCAGGACGAAATTGCGTCCGGAAGAGGAAGAAGAAGAAATCCACAGTATAACAGTAGTGCAGCAGGATTATTCACTTTCTTCATGTATTTGAATATTAAATTATATTGAATTATATGTAAAAATAGAAAGGATTCACATCTTATTGCTGGATGTAAAATGATGTGAAAATTTTCGGTTTACTTACAGTAAAACTTTAAATTTAATGTAAAAAAAAAAGGAAAGGGAGGTGAGGAAGAGGAGGAGGAGGAGGAGGTTCTAAGACAAGAGTGGCGTAACACTTTATAACAATGACATCATCCATAAACGACTGATTCATCTCATATTTATGAGTTTTTTCCCTCTAAGAACGAGGTGATTTATTTCTCCTACAGTTGGTATTCTATTTAAATAATAAATTAATCCTAATAAGTGTAAACTAACTGACTATCAGCATGGTGAATCGTGCGGTGGGTACCTTGCTGTGGGGTTTGGTGCTGAGGTTCTCAGGTTTCTCCCAGCAGCGAGTCGACAGGTTGAGGATGGCGGTGGCGGCCATGTGAGCCGCCTCGGCGTCGTGGGAGTAGTCGTAGGCCAGGGCGGAGCTCTTCCCGTAACCATGGAGACTGAGGCTGGGGGAGGGGGGCGACTTGGGGAAGGAGGGCTTAGCTGGAGGAGGACAAACAGGAAACTTTAGATCAGGAGAAGGTGGACTGTACATGTATGATTTCACTAAGTAATTAAAAGGAGAGTAAGTTAAGAAATCTGATTCCTAAATACTGTGTTTAACCTTCTGTAGTCTCGAAAAGCTCCAAATAATCCAGACTTGTTGATGACATCCAGACTAGAAAACAAAGCAGCGTGGAGCCCTACTGATTTTTTGTGTCATTTTGTGTCTTCTGATGGGTTTGCTTTGGTCATTCTGACTTCTCATTTTGTCTTTTTTGGTGATTTTGTGTCTTCTTTCGGTCATTTTGTGTCTTTTTTTGTTCACTTTGTGTCTTTTTTTTGTCATTTTGTGTCTTTTCTTGGTCATTTTGTGTCTTTTTTTGGTCATTTTGTGTCTTTTTTAGTCATTTTGTGTCTTTTTTGGTCATTTTGTGTCTTTTTTAGTCATTTTGTGTCTTTTTTGGTCATTTTGTGTCTTCTGATAGGTTTGTTTTGGTCATTCTGACTTCTCATTTAGTCTTTTTTGGTCATTTTGTGTCTTCTTTTGGTCATTTTGTGTCTTTTTTTGGTCACTTTGTGTCTTTTTTTTGTCATTTTGTGTCTTTTCTTGGTCATTTTGTGTCTTTTTTTGGTCATTTTGTGTCTTTTTGTGTCTTTTTTTGGGTCATTTTGTGTCTTTTTGTGTCTTCTTTTGGTCATTTTGTGTCTTTTTTTAGTCATTTTGTGTCTTTTTTTTGTCATTTTGTGTCTTTTATTGGTCTTTTTGTGTCTTTTTTGGGTCATTTTGTGTCTTTTTAGTCCTTTAGTCCAACATAAAATGTGATTTTGTATCTTTTTTTACTTTCAAAACACTATCATGCTCCATAAAGAATTTTAAATGTGTCAAATCTAACATTTTTCCATCCAGTTCTATCATTTGATACTAAATCTATTTGAGCTTGTCTCCAGTTTTACTTGGTATATCATCATCAAAGTGAAACTGGCCTCATGGAGTTTACAGCCAGAACTTTAGAGGTAAATGTACAGTAGGGCTCCACGCTGCTTTGTTTTATACTCTGATGGAGGCAACAAGTCTGATTATTTGGAGCTTCTGGAGACTCTTTAAATAAATGAAGACATTATCTTGGTGTGGTAATCTTATAAAAACCAGCGTTGTCTTACTTTTGAAGGCTTTCGGTGACGTTTCGCTGGTGGGCATCTTTGGAGCAAGCATACGCTTCCCGAACACTTGAGCGTCAAAACTTGCATAATCGAAGGACACCTTGGAGTATTTCTCCAGCTCCTTGGCCAGGTTGGCGCGGGGCGTGGCCGGCGCCATGTTGGGCCGGTAGCTGCCGTACTGGGGCACCTCCAGCTGCTTCACAAAGCACATGGGCCTGATGGGAGGACAGGGACATGGAGAGAAGGGGGATTAAGATACAATATAAAATAGAAAGTACAATAGAATAGAATACACAAGGAGAGGTGGGAGATGAGTCCATGCAGCAAGATCATTTCCCTCAGATTTACTGTTTTATCTGGTTTTAAGACCTTTTTTGCAGTGAAATTGGGACACAACATCAGTCTTCATGCTAAGCTATGCTAACTAGCTCCTGGCTGTAGCTTATTAGCAAAAAGACGTGTGCATTGCAAACAAGGTGTGTCTAAAAACAAGATAATGTAATAGATAATGATTTTTTCTTTATGATCTTCAGCTTTAATTTGCTAAAAGAAAGAAAACAAAATATGTAATTGCTTATATTTAGTGTATTTCACTTATTTTGAGGCTGTAAAAAGTTACATTTTTAAGTAATCTCATCTTAAAACCAACATTTTATGGTTGTTTTATGCTTATGTTTAGTGTATTTCACTTACTTTGGGGCAGGAAAAAAAAGTTACTTTTCAAGTAAGCTGATCTTAAAACCAGCATTTTCGGCTTATTCGAAGCCTTCTAAATGCATCTGTAGACATGATTATTTCTAGATTTAACAATCTTAATTTAAGAAATCTTGTCAAGTGAAAATATCTTGCTGCATGGACAGATAATTTACTTTGTTTTGAGAACCTTTTCCCTCAGATTTAGTGTTTTTATCTTGTTTTTAGACACCTATTTTTGCCGTGTGCTTTCAGGGAAGTATTTAGATTCAGAATAGAATAGAATAGAATAGAATAGAATAGAATAGAATAGAATAGAATAGAATAGACAAGGGGAGATGAGTCCATGCAGCGAGATCATTTCCCTCAGATTTACTGTTTTATCTGGTTTTTAGACCTTTTAGCTTGTTTATTCTTCACTGATATCGAGTATTTTTTCTCTAAATATATATGTATATATATTTTCTTCACAATCTTATATTTAGTGTGTTACACTTATTTTGAGGCAGAGAAAAAGTTAAATTTTTAAGTAATCTCATCTTAAAACCAGCATTTTATGCTTATTTTTATTCTTATGTTTAGTGTATTTCACTTATTTTGGGGCAGAAAAAAAAAGTAGAAAGTGAAAATATCAGATAATTTCACTGGTTTTAAGAACCTTTTCCCTCAGATTTAGTGTTTATATCTTGTTTTTAGACACCTATTTTTGCCGTGTGCTTTCAGGGAAGTATTTAGATTCAGAATAGAATAGAATAGAATAGAATAGAATAGAATAGAATAGACAAGGGGAGATGGGACATAAAATAGGATTGGTGCAATTAAGAGTGTCGGGGCGGCAGAGTGACACAGGGAGAGTGAAGATAGGGCCGGCGGTGTACTTAGCAGGAGTGCAGCAGGATTAAAAGCTCTCTTATCAGCAGAGGGCACATTTGCATGTTGTACAGCATGAATTTATGAGCTTTAAGCCCTCTCGTTTTCCTGGAGAGCCGGGGCTTTTGTCAGACCTGTTGGCGTAAATCCACTGATAGACCAAGGAGAGGCAAGAGGGAGGAGGGAGGAGGAGAAAACTAGAGGAGGAGAGGAGGAGGAAAAGGAGGAGGCTCCAGGCCCTCGACCCCCTACGGCCCAGCCTTCTTTTTTCTTGTATGACTGGAGTCCGTATCACAGATATCACAGTCTCTGGTCTCTAACCATCGACCCTTAATGAGCTCTAGAACATGATCAGCCTGGAGTCTGACTGCTAGCTGCTGTAGAAAAGGTGTTTAAAAACCAGATCAAACAGTAAATCTAAAGGTCTAAAACCAGATCAAACAGTAAATCTAAAGGTCTAAAAACCAGATCAAACAGTAAATCTGAGGGAAATGATCTTGCTGCATGGACAGATAATTTACCTTGACAAGATTTATTAAATTAAGATTATTAAATCTAGAAATAAGCATGTTGAACACTTAAAATAAGAAATTAACTCTTAAAACAAGATCAATTAAAGCTGCCTACCTGACAATTATTTGTTTATTACCAAGAAACTTTATGTCTTTTTTTTTTGGTGTTTTTTTTTTTTTTTTTTTTGCCTTTTTGGTCATTTTACGTCTTTTTGTGTCTTTTTTTTTTTTTTTTTTTGTTGTTTTGTGGTCTATTTTGGGTCATTTTGTGTCTTTTCACATCTTCTTTTGGTCACAAAATGAATCAAATAATAAAATTAAAGAAAGATAAAAAAAAACCTTTAGATTTAGTAGTGTTAGATAATTTATCTTGTTTTAAGAGTTCAACATGCTTATTTCTGGATTTAATAATCTTAATTTAAGAAATCTCTTGGTTTTATTCTAGTTTTATGTGGTTTTATTTTTGTTTTAAGTGGGTTTATTCTGGTTTTAAGTGGTTTTATTTTGGTTTTAAGTGGTTTTATTCTGGTTTTTAATTGGTTTTATTTTGGTTTTAAGTGGTTTTATTCTGGTTTTAAGTGGTTTTATTCTGGTTTTAAGTGGTTTTATTTCTTGTTTTAAGTGTTCAACATGCTTATTTATAGATTTAATCTTAATTTAAGAAACCTTTTTTGCAGTGTATGTGTGCTGCAATGTAAATAGTCTAACTATCGGTGCATTAATCCTCTGTTTTACCATCTGTGTGCATGCTCACATCTCTGAGGCTCCACAGGAGGATTTCCATGACAGTAAAAAACTTTCTACCACTGATCACAGGGCATTTTTTCCTTTCTATTTATTCAACATGGATGCCATTAGAACATGGATTGTACGAGGAATTCTTCAGCCCCAAACACAACAGACAACCAGCTCATTTTAATAACAATCTGAGCAGAAGAAAAAAACACAAAGCAGGCCTTATTATGTTTTAATCCTCCATGCTTTGTCTGACCACTGATGAGCTTTTCCTCAAGGAAAGCAATTATTTTTCCTATCCCCCTGCATTGCCCCTGTAACTTGCATAATTAGCTTATCGGCTGCATTATTAATTAAAATACCAATGAGGAAGAGCGTGGTCTTAGCATAATACCAGTGTCTGCTTGGTGTTAATTATCATTCTTGTGGCCGTGATCACGGTGGCTGATGAATGGAGATAAAGAGATCTCAGTGTTGGAGGTGACAGTAATGATTGAACCGCCTCACTCAATGCTTCAAGACTTTCTGGCTGCATGGAGCCGTTCTTCTGGTGAGGGCACATTAACCAAGGTCAGGAGGTCTCTGGTCTCTAGAAGGACTCCACTTCAACTTCACAGGGGTTGGACTGGAGACGAGGGCTTTTATGGAGGTGAAAGGAGCACAACGGATTGTACATTTCTAATTCTAATTCTTAAATTTACTTGAGTTGTAACCAAGGTTATTATAGTTAACGAAAACTAACGAAATAACGAAAACTAGAATTGAAAACACATTTTCGTTAACTGAAATAAAAATAAAAATGAGAGTTTATAAAAAACGATAACTAACTGAAACTGTATTTTGTGGTTACAAAACTAACTAAAACTAACTAAAATTATAGTGAAAATGTCCTTCGTTTTAGTCTTTGTCAACTTTTTTCATCCGTAAACCTTTTTGGTTGATATGAAATCTATTTCGTCTATCTGGTTTTATGACTTAATAAACTTATTGGGGCTGAGATGGATCAGACAAAGGAAATAAAGGAAACATTTATTGTGACCTTATTGAATCTGGACCCAACAAATACCCCATTACAAAAAAACTACAACTAACACTAAAACTAATAAAAACTAAACTAAAACTAAGCATTTTGCAAAAAATAAAACTAATCAAAACTAGCAAACTCACTCTAAAAACTAATTAAAACTAACTGAATTTGAAAACAAAAATTGACAACGAAATTAAAACTAAAACTAATGAAAAATTCAAAACTATTATAACCTTGGTTGTAACAGGCGTAATAAGCTGCTTCAGCCTTTTTGGTCCAAATGTCTATTATCAATTTTCTCTCACTGTTTACTTATTGTTTACTTTGATCAATGTTTTTTTTCTGGTTTGTTACTTCTGTTTTAATGACATGTATTGACCGAAATAAACGGATACGAAACGAAACGAAACACGATGCCCAGTCTGAACTTAGACTGGAGAAAAGAAGCCAATGTGAAACTACTCAAAACTTGTCTGTTTTCTAATGGCGTGTAGAGGGTGTAGACTGAACGGGTTGGTAGGTCGGTGGTTCCATCCCCGACCATGGCAGCTACATGTCAAAGTATCTTTTTTTTTTTAAGATATTTTTTTGGTCATTTTTTGGCTTTATTGATAGAGACAGAGTGAAGGGGGAGACAGAGGGATTTGAACCCGGGCCGCCCGCTTACGAGGACCATGCCTCTATGGTAATATTATTAAAGTTAGAACATAAACCCTCATGGTGAGGCGTAGCTAAGACTAGACAAGCGCTATTCAATTATAGGAGAAAATGAAGCAGGGTATGCTTAAGATTCTTTTACTGGTTTTTAAATCTCTTCATGTTCTTATTCCAGCCTATTTATCTGATTTACTTTCATGCTATGAACCCTGGAGGGCCCTCAGGTCTTCTGACCTTTTAATAAAACCAAAAGTTAGAATTAAAACCCTCATGGTGAGGCGTCGTTTTCTCTCTGTGGTCCACGTTGGTGGAAGACCTGAAGACCTGAGGACCTGAAGACCTGAGGCCCTCAGAGACGCTTCAGGTCTTTAAGAGCAAACTGAAGACTTTAAATTTATTTATTAGCTATTATTTATTAGTCTATATATATATGCTCTACTTTTTAATGATTTATTCATTATTTTCATCTATTTTTATCTAGCTTTTTTACTTTTTATTGTTATTATTATTTACTTTTTTACTTTTTATTTTACCTTATCTTACCTTACTTCATCTTTATTTATTTGATCTAATTGATTTCTAAGCTGCCTCCAGTGTTTCCTCACTGCTCCATGTTGAGATGTTTATAATGGGATGGTGGATGTTTGCTTGTTTCTATGTTTTATTATCATTGTTATTATTATTATTATTATTATTATTTTCCATGTTTATGTGAAGCACTTTGTGTTACATTTCTCTTGTATGAAAAGTGCTCTAAAACTAAAGTCTGATTGATTGATTGATTGATTGATTGATGCTTTAGGTCGTGGCTATCTTGTGTCCCCTCGTCCTGTTTGGATGTTTCATGTGTTCTTTCACAGCAAGTTTTCAGTTTATAACAGTGAAACGTCCTCATCCAGTTCAGTATTCAGGCTGCTAACAAAGCAGCTAATGGAGGAGAAGACGTGTTGTGTTTTCAAAGGGAGGCGCTGAGGTGAAGGACGTTTTTAAAATCCTTTCTCTTATTTCTTTTTGCTGATTGGAGGTAAGGTTAAAGAACAAGTATGAAGCTTTATATATATATATATTTTACATTCCATTGTCTATTTTACAGCATTATTTAGTTGATTCTGCTGTACTTTTGACTGCTCTGATGACCTTTTGCTGCCTTTTGTCATCACTGAGACTCTGTATTTATCTAATGGAAGAATATAATTGGATATTTTCTGGATTCCCCACCTCAACACTCTGTCGTTGGGACTTCCTTTGAGGTGCTCGCTGCCTGGCTGAGACAGAAGCTGCTTATCGTGGCCCTTCGACAGCTTCTCTGCAGCAGCAATAGGGCATCCAGAAAGACTGGAGGGGTGGAGGAGAAGAGAAAAAGATGAATATCAAAGGAGAATATGTTGCTGACCGTGTAAATCTGCATCACACTGATGTGGACTGACACATTCGCTGTCCTGCATATATGAATATATGAGCTTGCAAATACACAAAGGGAACTGCATGCCCTGTGCATAACACTCTCAGCTGCAGAAACACACACACCCAAACCAAGAATACAGATCTACAAAGATGCAGAGTAATGAATGCATGAATACCTGCGGTGTGTGTTGCGGTTGCTGTTAACGTGGCCCTGACCGGTGCAGCCGGGGGTCGGACACTTCAGCACATTCTCATGCATGGCCAGGACTACAGAGGAAACAATGGAAACAGTCACAGGGTTAGCTCCACAACCTTCATTTCATTTATTCATTTATTTAACCCATTGAGGCCTAAAACTTCCTGTAAAACCTTTGGGCGATTTTAAAATCAGCCCCTAAAACCTGAAGTTTTTCTGGCAATCCAACAGAAGTGTCAACGCTTCTACTAAATAATAGATTTTCAGCCTCTGTAGCAGATAGAAATGAAATTCAAAAAGTATTTGAGAGCTTATACAAATACTACAAAACAAAAGACGTATCCGCTTTCCAGGCTTCAATGGGTTAACAGGGACAGTGCATGGCTCTCAGCCGTACCAGAATTAGCTACTAGCTAAATTTCATCTGTAGTTCCTGGGCAGGAACAAATAACATCAATCTAACACAAACAAACAGCAACAACAAAGTTTCACACTCTTTAAACAGAATACAACACAGAACAACAGCAAGAGTAAAGTCACAGTATTAAGACACAACATAAAACAATGTTAAAATACAACACTAAAGAGATTGCAAAATAGTGAACTAATGTTTGAGTTTATCCTCATGGAACATAGTTAAAAAATTATTTTCATGTAAGGGACACGGGATATGACTGTCATTAACTTGCATTGTAGCCAAATCCGTGTCAGTTTCACGGAAATTTGAGTGATTCTGTGGCTATTCCACGGATTCCTGTAAGACCAGGTTCTCTGATCATACAGTCATGGAAAAAAAATATTAGACCACTATTATCTTCAATTTATTGTTCATTTTAATGTCTGGTACACTGCAAAAAAAGGTGTGTCTAAAACAAGATAAAACACTAAATCTGAGGGAAATGAAATCTGTCACAACAGACAACCATAGACGCTGTATTTCACCATATGCTGATGACACCCTCCTCTATATGTCACATAAGATGCTACTTGACCTTATGCTTTATTTTGGATCACTTTCAGGATATAAATGAAAGTGAAAGTTTAAAAGAAGCTGCCAAAATAATGTTGAATATCCAAATAACTTTAGGTATCAATATTCTTTCTTTGCATGTCAGGTTATAAGGGAAAATCAAGATAATAAGATGAATGTTTTATGAATGTGTCTCGATTTCATTATTTATTTTTATGTTACCACTCTCTACACCCTTTATTACTTTAAAAGAACCCTTTATATATATATATATAAGAGCTGATATCTAGACATTTAACATGGTTTTCTTGATAATGATTATGGTTATTATCAAGGATTGGATATTCATCAGTCACCGAGGTCTGATGAGACCAGAACATGAACTCTGAAAAACCTCATGAAACCAGGACTAAAGTATTATTACAGTACATGGTGTGTATGTGAATAAAGGGGTAGTGGGCTTCTGTCACTGTCACGCTGCCCTTTGTTGTCACTTTTCTGCTCTCTGAGCGTGTTTTCGTGTGGTGAAGCAGCTGAAGAAGACTCACTCTCCGGGGGGATCCTGTCCTTGTGTGGACAGCCTGACAGGCTGCGGTGGTGGGGGTAAAGACCAGTCACATGACCCGTCCCATCACAGCCCGGGGTGGGACACTTGATCTCCCTCTTCTCTGGCTTACTGCTCTCTAGATATAGAGAGGGAGGAGAGGAGGAGGAGAGGAGGAGGAGAGGAGGAGAGGAGGAGAGGAGGAGAGGAGGAGAGGAGGAGAGGAGGAGAGGTGGGATGAATAAGGAGGACGTGGTTAATGCCATCAGACAGTCTGCTTGGCTGAGCATGAAATCCAGACATATTTCAGACAAACTGTACAAAAGCGACACCATCTGTATCTGCTCGCTGCTCATATTGTGTCATTGTAACAGCAGAAGATGTTTTGTGCATTTGTCTAAATAGAGACATTTACTTTAAGGTTATTCTACACCAGGGGTCTCAAACTCTAATTACCTGGAGCCGCTGGAAGCAGTATCACAATGGCCAAAAAAAGACACAAGATTACTAAGAAAAAGACACAAAATGGCCCAAAAAAGACACAAAATGACAGAAAAAAAACCTAAATTACTTTAAAAAGAGACAAAATGACCAAAAATAGACACAGAATTACCAAAAAGACACAAAATTATTACAAAAAGCCACAAAATTACCAAAAAAGAAACAAAATTACTAAAAAAGGACACAAAATTACAAAAAAAAAGACACAATTACCAAAAAAGACACATAATTATAAAAAAAAGACACAAAATTATTAAAAAAGATACAAAATTATCTAAAAAAAGACACAAAATTACCAAAAAAAGTAATTAAAGGGACCTTCCACACACAACACGGTAAAGTGTCATTCATATAAAACTCACATTAAACTTTCATATCAAGGTGGGGGCCACAAAATATCGTAAATGCAAATATTCAGAAATGGTTTAATGATTCTGTATCAGAGCTGACTGTCTTCTGAACAGCAGCTCAGCCTTTATCCTTCTAATCAACTCAGACTGCTGTTTGCAAGAATTACAACTGAGAAAAAGACAACACTGTAAAAAATAATCTGTTTAATTTACAGTAAAATACCGTCAGCTGTGGTTACCAGAACTTCACCGAAAAAAATATGAATAGCGAGGTGGTTTTTCTACTGTAAATTTAAATGTAAATATCAGCAAAAAAACTGTCATTTAGACTGAATAATCACTTTTTTGTGTCATTTTATCCCTATTGTGTCTATTTTTGGTAATTTTGTGTCTTATTTAATAATTTTATGGGTTTTTTTTGGTAATTCTGTGTCTCCTTTGGTCGTTTTCTGTCTTTTTTTGGTCATTTTGTGACTCTTTTGGTCATTTTAGGTCCTTTGTTAGGTCCTTAGGTCTACTATTATTTTTATGGTAGTTATGTCCTTGTGACATTATGGTATTTCTCCATTCATTGTAAATGAAAATCTAATATTTTTTACAGTAAAACTATGTGTTTTCTACAGTTTGTGGCAGTAAAAGTCAAAGTTTTGTACTAATCCTTTATTTTATGGTAATTAAAAGTGTCTACTACGATTTTTAATTTAACGCCCTATTTCTGATGCAATTTGACTGCTTTCCACTGTAATTTCTAGAGACATTTTTTACAGTGTGCTGCTCCTGGAGGCAGCCAGGTTGCTATCTGCGGCTCTGCAGAGAGGAAAAAACGCCGCGATGCTCTACTGGCCTTCAAATTGAATGTTAACGAGACACGCATCTCCTAATTATGGCTGAGCAGAACAGGAGCGCCACCACAGGAGGGAGCTGAGGCCACGCAGAGGTTACCATGTAATCACACTACTAGCATGACCAGCTGGCAGCCAGCCAGCCAACAGGAACAAGGTCCGAACACAAGCAGCAGCATGTCAACAAACACCGAGACATGCTTCACACAAACCATCTGTATCTGCTCGCTGCTCAGATTGTGTCATTGTAACAGCAGAAGATGTTCTGTGCATTTGTCTAAATAGAGACATTTACTTTAAGGTTATTCTACACCAGGGGTCTCAAACTCTAATTACCTGGAGGCCGCTGGAAGCAGTATCACAGTGACCAAAAAAAGACACAAGATTACGAAAAAAAAGACAGAAAATGGCCCAAAAAAGACACAAAATGACAGAAAAAAACTAAATTACTTAAAAGAAGACACAAAGTGACAAAAAAAGACACAGAATTATCAAAAAGACACAAAATTATTTAAAAAAGACACAAATGACCACAAAAAGACACAAAATGACTAAAAAAAAGACACAATTACCAAAATAAGACACAGAATTACTAAAAAAGACACAAAATAACTAAAAAAAGACACAATTACCAAAATCAGACACAGAATTACCAAAAAATACACATAATTATTAAAAAAAAGACACATAATTATTAAAAAAAAGCTACAAAATTACTAAAAAAGACACAAAATAACAAAAAAAAGACACAATTACCAAAATAAGACACAGAATTACCAAAAAAGACACATAATTATTAAAAAAAAAGACACATAATTATTAAAAAAGACACAAAATTATCTAAAAAAAGACACAAAATGGCCAAAAAAAGACACAAAATGACAGAAAAAAGTAATTAAAGGGACCTTCCACACACAACACGGTAAAGCAGCATGTCAACAAACACCAGGAACAACCTCACGCTTCCTCCTCTCTCTGTTGGTCTCTCTCTCTCTCTCTCTGTTCGTCTGTTCGTCTCTCTCTCTCTGTTCGTCTGTTCGTCTCTCTCTCTCTGTTGGTCTCTCTCTCTGTTCGTCTCTCTCTCTGTTCGTCTCTCTCTCTCTCTTCGTCTCTCTCTCTCTTCGAGCACTTCCTCTCCACTCGTCATGAGTCTATTCAGCTGGAAACACTTGATCGTGTCACAAAGAGCAGCTTTAGAGGATCTAAACAAGCTGTGACTCATCGCTCTTTATTGCTACAATCTGTTTATTTGGATCTTCTGCTCCCAACAGTCATTTTTAGACCACCACACCTTCTGAACATAGTTTGTTGTACACTGAAAAAAAACTGGAGTGACGTTTACTTTAAAAAAAGCTCCACAATTGTACCTGTCTTGGACTTCTTGTGTACTTTATTTTATTGTTTAGTTTATTAATTTTTATTTATGTTTTATTATCATAAAATTGTGTATCTTAATCTAGCCCCTTTTATCCTTTTTTCTTCTTCTCCTTTTCTTAATTGGTTGCTAGTGTGGTCTTGTAAAAAATTGTAAGAACTCAATAAAAGTTGAATCATAAAAATAAAAAAAAGCTAGGCAAGTTTTTCCACACAGAAAGTGTTTGTAATCTTTACTCAGGCTGTTTATAACTAATATTTATTTAACCCTTAATAGAGCACTAAGTGAAATACTTGCAAATTCCAGATTTCAACCCTAGAGAATATTGGAGGATATTACATACAGCCAGAATGTGTAAAAAAAAAACATACAGACCCGGGGGAGGGGGGTAATATTTTGAGAAAAAAGTTTACTAGATTAAAGTGACAAATCTACGAGGAAAAAATGTGCAGATTTATGAGATTTAAAGTGGTGAATCTGCGAGAAAAAAGTTGCTTTTTCCCCCCACTTTTTTCTCTTAAATCTGCAACTTTTTTTTCTTGTAGATTTGCCACTTTAGTCTAGTAAATTTGCAACTTTTTCCTCAAAATATTACCTCCTATATCCACTGAAGTTACCAAATACGGTTCTTTGCCTGATAAAGGGTTAATAGAACAACTTATTTTTTATGAAAATACACAAGTAAATTTCAGATTCACTGATGTCCCTCAATCACATTTGACTGTGAAATATCAACTAATGAAGCCAATGAACTGGTTCAGTGAATATTACTGGAACCAATGATTCAATTTAATGTGAGTTTTATATGAATACTTTACTGTGTTGTGTGTGGAAGGTCCCTTTAATTACTTTTTTGGTAATTTTGTGTCTTTTTTTAAATAATTTTGTGTCTTTTTTAAATAATTTTGTGTCTTTTTTAATAATTTTGGGTCTTTTTTGTAATTTTGTGTCTTTTTCTAACGAATTTAGTTTTTTTCTGTCATTCTGTGTCTTTTTTTCGGCATTTTGTATCTTTTTAAAATAATTTTGTGTCTATTTTGGTCATTTTGTGTCTTTTTTTGTGATGTTGTGTCTTTTTTGTAATTTTGTTTCTTTTTTAAGTAATTTAGTTTTTTTCTGTCATTTTGTATCTTTTTTAATAATTTTGTGTCTTTTTTGGGCATTTTGTATCTTTTTTCAGTAATTTAGTGTTTTTTCTGTCATTTTGTGTCTTTTTCTTTGGTAATTTCTATATTGCCTCCAGTGGCCCCCAGGTAATCTGAGTTTGAGGCCCCTGATGTAGACCATGAACACAGAACACAGCAGCTATATTTTCCCGTAAACCAATCAGATATTTTTCACGTCTCAGTGTAACCTGAGCTCTTCTTCTCTTACCTTTGCTGAAGTAGCTCTTGCGGAGGACGTCCAGGTGTTTGGGCCTGTCGTCCATGGTGAAGTAGCGCTGGTGGTGGATGTCGGGGGGCGCGCAGCAGCTCCCGCGGCCCGGCCGGCTTCACCTGCTCCGCCTTCAGGGCGATGGCCTGCTCCAGGAGGCCCAGGTTCCCTCTGCTCAGGTCGAACATCTCCGACTCGTCCGTCACCGTGGAGCGCTGCGACAGGCTGTCCTCGTCGTCCCGCTCGTCGTCTCCGTCCACGTCCTCGAAGTCCCGCTCCTCCTCGGACCGGTCCGACCGGACCTCGATGACGTCCGGCGAGGCCGAGGGCGCCGCGGCCAGGAGCTTAAAGTTCTCCCCTCGGAGGCCGGGGAAGAAGTCCTCCAGGGGGCTGGCCCTGTGGGAGCCCAGGCTTAAAGGGGGGCTGGGTTTGTAGTTCTGAAGCGCTTTGTGGGAGTCGTACTTGTGGGAGTTGTAGTCCTCCAGGGGACTGTAGTCCTCCGGGGGTCCGACCCGCTGGTCTTCAGCCGTGGTGAGGCTTCCCTGAGCTGCGGCGGTGCTGGTGATGGTGCTGATGGCGCTGGGCGCGTCACTGATGGGTGAAACCTGCTTCACCTCCCTGTGCTCCTCCTCCTGCTCCTCCTCCTCTTCCTCCTCCTCTTCCTCCTGGCTCTGCTGTGCAAGTGCTGCCACCTCCTCCTCCTCCTCCTCCTCCTGCTCCTCTTTCTGCTCTCCTTCATCTTTGATCTGCTCCTGCTGGACGTCTTGGGTCACATGTTTCTGCTCCTCGGGGCTCATCTGGTTCTTCCTCCTCTCCTCCTCTTCCTCCTCCTCTTCCTCCTCTTCAGCTGCCTCCTTCTCCACAACACATGACTCTTCCGATACTTGAACTCTGTGTGCCTCCTCCTCCTCCTCCTCCTCCTGCTCATCCTTCACTTCTTCACCCTGTGCGGCTGCCATGGCGACGTCCTCCCCGGTCGCCACAGCAACAGGCTGCGGAGCGTCGCTGCTGCTGTCGGTCACTCGGCCGAGGTGGAGGAGCGAGTCGGCCACCTCCTCCGTGCTCTGAGAGGAGGCAGGAGGTGCTGCTCCAGCTTCAGGTTCAATGATCACACACTCTGAGGGAGAAAAGAAGGAGGAGAGGTCAGAGACAGGAAACAGAGTCATGGAGGGAGATGAAGATACTGTCAGCAACATCTTCATCATCACCTGCTTCATCATCACTGGGAAATAAAAACACCTGCTAGGAAAGAGTGATTTAAAACAATCATTTTGTGTCTTTTTAAAAAAAAAAATGTGTGTCTTTTTTAAGTAATTGAGTGTTTTTTCAGTCATTTTGTGTCTTTTTTTTTTTTAAACTAATTTAGTTTTTTTCTGTCATTCTGTGTCTTTTTTTGGTCATTTTGTGTATTTTTTGGGGCATTTTGAATCTTTTTTAATAATTTTGTGTCTATTTTGGTCATTTTGTGTCTTTTTTGTAATGTTGTGTCTTTTTTTGGTCATTTTGTGTCTTTTTAAATCATTTTATGTCTTTTTTGGTCATTTTGTTTCTTTTTTAAGTAATTTAGTTTTTTTTCTGTCATTTTGTGTCTTTTTTGGTCATTTTGTGTCTTTTTGGGTCATTTTTTGTCTTCTTTTAATAATTTTGTGTCTTTTTTTGGTCATTTTGTGTCTTTTTGGGTCATTTTGTGTCTTTTCTGGGTCATTTTGTGTCTTTTTAAATACTTTTGTGTCTTTTTTTTGTAATTCTGTGTATTTTATGGTCATTTTGTGTCTTTTTTAATAATTTTGTGTCTTTTTTTTTGGTAATTCTGGCAGGAGGTGCTACTCCAGGTTCAGGTTCAATGATCACACACTCCTCTGAGGAAGAAAAGAAGGAGAGGTCAGAGCTGTGACAGGAAACAGTGAGTCATGGAGTGAGATAAAGCGTTTGTCAGCAATATCTTCATCATCGAATTTCCCTTCGGGGATGAATAAAGTAATCTATCTATCTATCACTGACATCACCTGCTTCATCATCACTGGGAAATAAAAACACCTGCTAGGAAAGAATGATTTAAAACAGCTTGTAGAGGCAAAAAGAAACTATTCACAGAGAATCTGACTGGTTCTTACCCAGATAAAATAACTTAGATTTAGAAGTGTTAGATAATTTATCTGGTTTTAAGAGTTAATGTCTTATTTTAAGTGTTCAACGTGCTTATTTCTAGATTTAATAATCTTAATTTAAAAAATCTTGTCAAGGTAAAGGTTACCTTGCTCTGGAGATGCTGGTACTGTCTGAACTCAATAACCTTCCAGTGAACTGACTGGCAGCTCTTTAGTTTTGTGTTTGTTTGTTTCTGTTTTGTTTTGTACTGTCCATTTTTAAAACTCATCTTAAAACCTATTTTTATTCCGTGGCTTTTAACCACACATGAGACTCTGCTCTTGTTTTTAATGTTTTATGGTTTGTTTTTATCTATTGTTTTTTGAAACTATTTATTTTAGTGTTTATTCCTGTTTTCTTTATTTTATTGTCTCGTGTTCTGTTTGTTTACGTACAGCACTTTGTTGCAGCTGTGGTTGTTTTAAAGTGTTTTACAGATAAAGTTTTGTTTTGTTGTGTCTGTTCTTGATCTTTCTCCTGTTTTCTGTATTTCTCCTGTTATTGTCCTGATAAAAAACTTGGAAAACTATAAATAAAGTATTAATAAAAGCAACTTTGTCTGGTTTTGTCCCACAGATATTCACTTCACGCTGATACAGAATAAATAAAAAAGATCTCTGAGGTTAATATGAACCAGCTCACCTTCATCAGCTGTGAATCTGTTCTCTTCTTTCTCTTCTGCCTTCTCCTCCTCCTCCTCCATCTGTTTCTCCTCCTCCTGTCCACTTGTCTCTTCTTCTTCTGTTATCTCTTCTGTCATCTCCTCTCTCTGCTCCTCCTCCTGCTCCTCCTTGCTCTCCTCCTCCTGCTCTGCCTCCTTGTCTGCGTCTCCTTCAGCTTCGCTGCTGCCTCCATCGCTCTCAGCGCTGAATCCCTCGTCCAGAGCCAGTTTCAGGGGGTGGGACTTCCTCTTGGAGGGCCGCTCCGACTCCTGCTCCTCCTGCTCCTGCTCCTGCTCCGCCTCCTCCAGGCGGCGCTTCCTGGCTACGGGGCAACCCAGAATACTGAAGCAGGAGAAGAAAAGACGGAGGAGGAGAAGAGGATCATGAATATTACAGCAGGTTTAATCACAACTCACCTGAACTCCTCGAACTCAGGAGTTATCAACCTTTTGGACGAATTTTGGACAAATAATGAAGCAGACAACAACTAAAACATCTCTCTGTCTGTGCATTTATATATATTTTATTGTTTCTTTTAATCTAAGTCCTTTGCTATCAGTTTAAAGGTCCATTCTGACCTCCTGAGTGTGTAACAGTCAGCTTCAAGACAGAGACTCCTTGGAAAGTAACAACTTGATACTTTGGGATTTGTCAGAAAAGACACAGAATTACCCAAAAAAGGATCAAATTGAGCACAAAATGACACAAAATGATCAAAATGACAAAAAAAAACCCATAGAATTATGCAAAAAAAGGACTCAAATTGACCATAAAATGACACAAATTGACCAGAAAAGACACAAAATGACCAAAAAGATACAAAATGACCCAAAGAAGACACAAAATGACCAAAAAAGACACAAATTGACCAAAAAAGACACAAAATGACCCAAAAAAGACACAAAATGACCAAAAAAAGACACAAATTCACCACAAAATGATCATAAAGACACAAAATGACCAGAAAAGACACAGAATGACAAAAAAGACACAAAATGACAGAAAACAACTAAATTACTTAAAAAAAAAACCCAAAATGACCAAAAAAGACACAAACTTATTAAAATAGAAACACAATTATTAAAAAAAGACACAAAAGTATTTAAAAAAAGACACCAAAGTATTTAAAAATGACAAAAAAAGACACAAAATGACAAAAAAAGACACAAAATGACTGAAAACCCCACAAAATGACCACAAAAACACAACAAAAAAACCACATTAAATGACCAAAAAGACTAAAAGACATGAAGAGTTTAACAGAGTGGAGACAGAGCTGACTTCTAAGTGATGGAGGTTGAGAATATCTGGTGTAACATGCAGGTTGTGACTTTAACAAGCACGGCGGAGGATGTTGGTGTGTTTGTGTGTTTGTGTGTTTATGTGTTTGTGTGTTTGTGTGTTTGTGTGTTTGTGTGTGTTTAGAGATGGAGGAGGAGGGGGCGTGGCCTGTGGCCTGAGGGGGGCGCCATGCTGGCTCCCTCTGAAATCACTGAAACCAATCTGAGCCAATTGACTGGAACGTTTAATGAACAAGTTGTATGGAGCGGCAGGCGGCGAGTCAGTGGAGGGAGAAATCCAATAAGGTCCCCGTGAGTCTCACCTGGGAGACGCCGCGGGGACGCAGGGCGGTCTATAAACAAAGTGCTGCTGAAATTGGCTGCTGAAGGAATACACATGTAAACAGATAGCTAATATCTGGCCTCAATAAAGACCAGTCACGAGCCACTAACCTGCCCCGAGACTCTGACAGGAGGAGGAGGAGGAGGAGGAGGAGGAGGAGGAGGAGGAGGAAGAATAAACCTGAAGAAACCTGAAGCTGCTGTCCACTGAAAACTTTATCACTCTGCTTTAGATTTAATCTTAAAAACACACTGTAAGATTGTCTAAATATTCAACTATTTATTTTTATTTATTTACAAGATTAACACTAACTTTATAACTATGTTATGTCAGAAATACTTATTTCTGTATTTAATTTATTTATTGTAATGTCTTAACACTTTTTTCTTGTATGATGCTCAGGATGTTTATTTTGATGTCTCTTACTTCAAATTCTGTCAGGAAATGTTCTGTAAAATTATTAAAATGGTTAAATAAAAAGTTAAAAAAAAAAAAAAACACACTGTAAAACCCAACTTGTTTTTTCAACTTCAATATTTGAGTTTCGATGCTGCAAAATAATTTTATGTCAAGACAACAAAGACAAATTAATCTTGCTATTTCACTCAATATTTTAGGTTAAAATTACTTTTTGCACATTCTTTGTTGGATTGACAAGGAAAAATTAACAACATTGGGTTTTACAGTGCAGTTATTATTCAATATCCTAATCACAGGCTCTAATAATGTTTATATTAACTCTTTGTCTGATCTATTCTTTAATAAGGAAGCTATGGAATTTCAAATAAAGGCTAATCAGAACTTTTGGATTGCCCTCTAATTTTTGCAATTTTTCATTTTTGTTTTGTTTTTATCTTAATTGGGAATTTAAAACTAATCAGGAAAAATGACTCTTGCGCTGAATATTAACTGTTTTGTATGATAATGTACTTTATTTTCTGTCCTGACATGAATTCAGCTAATCTACTCTCTACACTGCAAATTATTAGTTTCTTACCAAGATAAAAAAAAACTTTAGATTTAGAAGTGTTTGATCATTTATCTTGTTTTAAGAGTTAATTTCTTATTTTAAGTGTTCAACATGCTTATTCCAGATTTAATAATCTTAATTTAATAAATCTTGTCAAGGTAAATTATCTGTCCATGCAGCAAGATCATTTCCCTCAGATTTACTGTTTCATCTGGTTTTTAAACCTTTTTTTCTTTTTTGCAGTGAAATTGGGACACAACATCAGTCTTGATGCTAAGCTATGCTAACTAGCTCCTGGCTGTAGCTTATTAGCAAAAAGACGTGTGCACTGCAAAAAAGGTGTGTCTAAAAACCAGATAAATGATCTAACACTTCTAAATCTAAAGTATTTTTTTATCTTGGTAAGAACCAAATAATCATCAGGTCACTCTGCTCGGGCCAGTTCATCACTGCTGGCAGCTTTACTTTATCTGGTTTTAAGAGTTCATTTATTATTTTAAGGACTATTTTTTTCAGTTTTTCTGACTTTTTTTTTTTTTCATTTTTTCGGACATTTTTCCCCCTGTTTCTCTGACTCTTTTCTGATTTTCTGACAATTTTTTTTCGTTTTTTCTGACAAATTTTCCCCTGTTTTTCAGAGTATTTTTTCCTCCTGTTTTTCTGACTTTTTTTCTGTTTTTCAGAGTAATTTTTTTTCAGCTTTTCTGTCTCATTTTCCCCCTGTTTTTATTAAATCTAGAAATAAGCATGTTGAACGCTTAATATAAGAAATTAACTCTTAAAACAAGATAAATTATCTAACAAGTTGGTTTTTTTTATCTTGGTAAGAACCAAATAATTATCAGTGCTGCTCGGACAGAGATTCTCTACATTTAATAATCTTAATTTAATAAATCTTGTCAAGGTAAATTATCTGTCCATGCAGCAGCAGATTTACTGTTTGATCTGGTTTTTTAACACCTTTTATTTTTCTGCAGTGTGTGTGATGGTATCATGTAATGCTGAGCACACAGAGCAGACAGTGAGTGTTACTACAGACTGATGGAGGACAGACAGACAGACAGAGAAGGACAGACAGAGGCTGGTAATATCTGCCCTACCTTCTGTGTCGTGAGTATCTCCCACTGATATGGCCGGAGCCATTGCATCCAGGGGTGGGGCAGCTGGATGGGATGGGTGGAGGTTAGAGAAATGTTTATTTAGTCCCTGTGACAGGCAATGAGAACCAAAGGCAATAAACAAGGCACATTAACCCATTTAAGGCCGGAAAGCTTTACCACATTTCTACCATTAAAACCTGTTGGGGCGCTGTTGTGTTATTCTACCATTAAAGCCTGTTGGGGCGCTGTTGTGTTATTCCACCATTAAAGCCTGTTGGGGCGCTGTTGTGTTATTCTACCATTAAAGCCTGTTGGGGCGCTGTTGTGTTATTCTACCATTAAAACCTGTTGGGGCGCTGTTGTGTTATTCTACCATTAAAACCTGTTGGGGCGCTGTTGTGTTATTCTACCATTAAAGCCTGTTGGGGCGCTGTTGTGTTATTCTACCATTAAAGCCTGTTGGGGCGCTGTTGTGTTATTCTACCATTAAAGCCTGTTGGGGCGCTGTTGTGTTATTCTACCATTAAAACCTGTTGGGGCGCTGTTGTGTTATTCTACCATTAAAGCCTGTTGGGGCGCTGTTGTGTTATTCTACCATTAAAGCCTGTTGGGGCGCTGTTGTGTTATTCTACCATTAAAGCCTGTTGGGGCGCTGTTGTGTTATTCTACCATTAAAGCCTGTTGGGGCGCTGTTGTGTTATTCTACCATTAAAGCCTGTTGGGGCGCTGTTGTGTTATTCTACCATTAAAGCCTGTTGGGGCGCTGTTGTGTTATTCTACCATTAAAGCCTGTTGGGGCGCTGTTGTGTTATTCTACCATTAAAGCCTGTTGGGGCGCTGTTGTGTTATTCTACCATTAAAGCCTGATGGGGCGCTGTTGTGTTATTCTACCATTAAAGCCTGTTGGGGCGCTGTTGTGTTATTCTACCATTAAAGCCTGTTGGGGCGCTGTTGTGTTATTCTACCATTAAAGCCTGTTGGGGCGCTGTTGTGTTATTCTACCATTAAAACCTGTTGGGGCGCTGTTGTGTTATTCTACCATTAAAACCTGTTGGGGCGCTGTTGTGTTATTCTACCATTAAAGCCTGTTGGGGCGCTGTTGTGTTATTCTACCATTAAAGCCTGTTGGGGCGCTGTTGTGTTATTCTACCATTAAAGCCTGTTGGGGCGCTGTTGTGTTATTCTACCATTAAAACCTGTTGGGGCGCTGTTGTGTTATTCTACCATTAAAGCCTGTTGGGGCGCTGTTGTGTTATTCTACCATTAAAGCCTGTTGGGGCGCTGTTGTGTTATTCTACCATTAAAGCCTGTTGGGGCGCTGTTGTGTTATTCTACCATTAAAGCCTGTTGGGGCGCTGTTGTGTAATTCTACCGTTAACCCTTTATCAGGCAAAGAACTATATTTGGTAGTTAGTCAGGTAATATTTTGAGAAAAAAAGTTTATGAGATTTAAAGTGGTGAATCTGCGTGAAAAAAGTCGCAGATTTACGAGAAAAAAGTGGGGAAAAAACAACTTTTTTCTCCCAGATTCACCACTTTAACCCTTAATTGGACACTCGTGGAAATACTTGCAAATTCCAAATTTCAACCCTAGAGAATATATGTGGTTTTGTAGTTTTTGTAGTTTTATGAACACTGCATAGCATCATATCTGCTGCTGACAAATTTAATTAAAGACTGAGCACTTTACCTCTCTTTCTTGCCATGTTTACATTATATCATATATATTTTTCTGTTCATTTACTTGCCTAAGTATGTTTATATTGTATATTTTTATATTTTATATATATTTTAGTTATTGTTGCACTGCTTTTTTTTAAGTCAGCTCTCAAATCTCATTGTACATGTGTATAGTGACAATAAGTCATTCAGGTTTTAGGGGCTGATTTTAAAATCGCCCAGAGGTATTACAGACAGTTTTTCTCCAGGTTTCTTAAATTAAGATTATTAAATCTAATTTGTGGGGGGTTTTGGGCATTTTGTGTTATTTTCAGTCATTTTGTGTCATTTTTTGGTCACATGCGTTGTTTTTTAGTCATTTTGTGTCATTTTTTAGTTAGTTTGTGTCTTTTTTAGTCATTTTAGTCATTTTATGTCTTTTTTTAGTCATTTTGTATAATTTTTAGGTCATTTTGTGTCTTTTTTAGTCATTTTGTGTCATTTTTTGGTCACATGCGTCATTTTTTGTCATTTTGTGTCATTTTTTAGTTAGTTTGTGTCTTTTTTAGTCATTTTGTGTCTTTTTTTAGGCATTTTGTGTCATTTTTTGGTCATTTTGTGTCTTTTTTCAGTCATTTTGTATCATTTTTAGGTCATTTTGTGTCTTTTTTAGTCATTTTGTATCATTTTTTGGTCATTATGTGTCATTTTTTAGTTAGTTTGTGTCTTTTTTAGTCATTTTATGTCTTTTTTTAGTCATTTTGTGTCATTTTTGGTCACATGCGTCGTTTTTTAGTCATTTTGTGTCGTTTTTTAGTTAGTTTGTGTCTTTTTTAGTCATTTTGTGTCATTTTTTGGTCATTTTGTGTCTTTTTTCAGTCATTTTGTATCATTTTTAGGTCATTTTTAGGTTAAAATCGACCAGAGGTTTTACAGGCAGTTTTTTCCAGCTGTTTCAGGCCTTAAATGGGTTAATATCAAAAACAAAACAAAGCAAAGCAAAGTCATGCAAACTGAGCACACAAGTCACACAAATGCACAAAGACCAGCAGCCGTCGGTCCGTCCAGCAGAGACACATGATGCATGGATGCAGGTGGCATCAAGGCAGGAGAAGCTAATATTGAATGTCATACATCAAGCCTGGCCGATATCCTGTTAGTGTGTGAGTGCAGCGATAGGATCAGACAGAGCTGCTGTAATTTCCGACTCTCTCTCTGCTCTGCTCACCATCATCATCATCTCCTCTCCTCCAGGTTGCTATGACCCCTCAGGACGGCTAATTTCAATTCTCATTAACTTCCCCCAGCAATTGCCCTTTATTACTCCAATTATCCTTATTATTAATTTCACTTATTAAAAAATGCTGCATTTGCATTTTAAATGAGGCGCTCTCTGGCCTCACTACTGTTTTTTTTTTTCTTCTTCTTAATTCAGAAACCAAAAGGGTTTTTTCTTTTTTTTTTATTTGGGAGTATCTGCACAGATCAGTGCTCGGAGGTGAAGTGTGACAAAATGAGGGAGGATGAAGAAACATAATTTAGGAGGAGGAGGAGGGGAAGGAGAGAGATGGGTTTGATGACAGGTGAGACCCTGAGATACACTGTAAAAAAAAAAGGTGTTTAAAACCAGATCAAACAGTAAATCTGAGGGAAATGATCTTGCTGCATGGACAGATAATTTACCTTGACAAGATGTCTTAAATTAAGATTATTAAATCTAGAAATAACGCTTAAAATAAGGAATTTACTCTTAAAACAAGATAAATTAAAGCTGCAAGCAGCGATGAACTTGTCTTAAGAGTTAAAAGACACAAAATGACAAAAAAACGACACAAAATGACAAAAAAAAGACTCAAAGTGACCTGAAAATGACACAAAATGACTAAAAAAAGACACAAAATGACTAAAAAAGTCACCAAGTGACCTAAAAATTACACAAAATGACCAAAAAATTACACAAAATGACTAAAAAAGACACAAAATGACCAAAACCCCCTACAAATTAGATTTAATCAACTTAATTTAAGAAATCTTGTCAAGTGAATTATCCGTCCAAGACCATCAGCAAGATCATTTCCCTCAGATTTACTCATTTTTTTTTTTTTTTTTTACAGTGCATCACTTTGGAACACTGATTAACAATTATAAATATAATTATAGTGATAATATTTAGTAACGGTTGAAGGAATAGTGAATTCTTGACACTCTCCATCATGTTTCTGTTTCCTTCCACTGAATCATAAAAACATCACACACGTCTTTCATTACATCTACTGTACGTGTTCAAACAGGAAGTAGCAAAAGGCTGTTAGGAATCAATAGCTGAAGCCTGTTGGAGGCGCTGACCACAAGCTGAGAAGGGCTGGTAATAAGGAATAAAAGTATATAAATATATATATATTGATATATAAATACACAGAGAACATGTAAGGAGTGAGTGAGTGACAGTGTGTGAGTGTTCTAGTGCCGCAGGAGCTCTACGCTGCACATGAAGCTGCTTTATGAAAGGGATGAGGAGAGAGATGAAGGTGTTTCCTTACCTCAGCTCTTGTCCTACGAGCTCGATAGGAACTGGAGAGAAAAGAGGGAGAGAAAGAGGGAGAAAAGAGGGAGAGAAAGAGAAAGAGGGGGAGAAAGAGAAAGAGGGGGAGGAGAAGAAAGAGAGACAGGAGGCAGAACAAAGGTGAACCACTGCTCAGAGAGCTGCTGCTAAAAGAAACTCAGATCAATAAATCACAAATGCATAGCAATCCCAGGAGACACACACACACACACACACACACACACACACACAGGAGGAAACACACCTACACACTCATGAGCTCATATACAAACACACACATCTACATGCATACACACACTAATACATGTTCACAACGATGAGCAGAAAACAAACAGGAGTGTAAGTGCTCGCATGCACACACACACACACACACACACACTGCATGATAACACACACACACACACACACAGGAGAAAAAACCCTAAATCAGCCAAATTGCATCGTGCTGTTTAGTAAAAAAGTGAAAATTATTTGCAGACTTCAGCAATGAAACATGACTAATTGTTGCACTTTAGTTATTGTAATTGGCTAAATGAAATTAAAAGGAAAACTGCCTTTATTAATAATATTCCAATAGTTTCGAGCAAACCAAAAAGGGACCAAAAAGGCACAAATTACCAAAAAAGGGCACAAAATGACCATAAAATGACACAAAATGACTAAAAAAGGATACAAAGTGATTAAAAAAAGACACGAAATGAATAAAAAAAGACACCAAATGACCAAAAAACCCCACAAAATTATCAAAACAGTTTTCCTCACATATTGTACATATTGTAAGTATTGTGATTTTTCCAGCCTCTCCTGTCCTCTCCTCTCTGCTCTGTGTAAACAGCCTATCAATGTTCAATGTGTATGTGCTGCACACACACACACACACACACACACACCTACAGGAGAAAAACCTAAATCAGCCAAATTGCATCGTGCTGTTTAGTAAAAAAAGTGACAATTATTTGCAGACTTCAGCAATGAAACATGATTAATTGTTGCACTTTAGTTATTATAATTGGCAAAATGAAATTAAAAGGAAAACTGCCTTCATCAGTAGAAAACAGCACTTCTTTCTTTCAGGGACGACTTATAGTAATTGCCTTCAAAACATAAATCAACTTCTGCTCCCAAACAACACACACACACACACACACACACTCACACACGCACACACACACACTCACACACACACACACACTCACACACACACACACACACACACACACTCAGCATCGATTGGGCGTTGAGCGATAGAATGACTTTGGAGAAAT
>NC_081521.1:1088802-1138802 GCF_030273125.1 Centropristis striata | reverse complement strand
CTGCCCCCCATCTCTCTCTCTCTCCTGCCCCCCATCTCTCTCTCTCTCTCCTCCTGCCCCCCATCTCTCTCTCTCTTTTACCCCCCATCTCTCTCTCTCCTGCCCCCATCTCTCTCTCTCTCTCTCCTCCTGCCCCCCATCTCTCTCTCTCCTACCCCCCATCTCTCTCTCTCCTGCCCCCCATCTCTCTCTCTCTCTTTTACCCCCCATCTCTCTCTCTCCTGCCCCCCATCTCTCTCTCTCTCTCTCTCCTGCCCCCCATCTCTCTCTCCTCCTGCCCCCATCTCTCTCTCTCTCTCTCTTTTACCCCCCATCTCTCTCTCTCCTGCCCCCCATCTCTCTCTCTCTCTCTCTCTCCTGCCCCCCATCTCTCTCTCTCTTTTACCCCCCATCTCTCTCCTCCTGCCCCCCATCTCTCTCTCTCTTTTACCCCCCATCTCTCTCTCTCCTGCCCCCCATCTCTCTCTCTCTCTCTCTCTCTCCTGCCCCCATCTCTCTCTCTCCTGCCCCCCATCTCTCTCTCTCTCTCTCCTGCCCCCCATCTCTCTCTCTCTTTTACCCCCCATCTCTCTCTCTCCTGCCCCCCATCTCTCTCTCTCTCTCTCCTCCTGCCCCCCATCTCTCTCTCTCCTGCCCCCCATCTCTCTCTCTCTCTCCTGCCCCCATCTCTCTCTCTCCTACCCCCCATCTCTCTCTCTCTCTCTCTCCTGCCCCCCATCTCTCTCTCTCTTTTACCCCCCATCTCTCTCTCCTGCCCCCCATCTCTCTCTCTCTCTCTCTCTCTCCTGCCCCCATCTCTCTCTCTCCTGCCCCCCATCTCTCTCTCTCTCTCTCCTGCCCCCCATCTCTCTCTCTCTTTTACCCCCCATCTCTCTCTCTCCTGCCCCCCATCTCTCTCTCTCTCTCTCCTCCTGCCCCCCATCTCTCTCTCTCCTGCCCCCCATCTCTCTCTCTCTCTCCTGCCCCCATCTCTCTCTCTCCTACCCCCCATCTCTCTCTCTCTCTCTCTCCTGCCCCCCATCTCTCTCTCTCTTTTACCCCCCATCTCTCTCTCCTGCCCCCCATCTCTCTCTCTCTTTTACCCCCCATCTCTCTCTCTCCTGCCCCCCAATTGTGGCCCTCGTGATGATATTTTGTGGCCCCCACCTTGATATGAAAGTTTAATGTGAGTTTTATATGAATGGCACTTTACCGTGTTGTGTGTGGAAGGTCCCTTTAATTACTGTTTTTGGTAATTTTTCGTCTTTTTTAAATCATTTTGTGTCTTTTTTTGTAATTTTGTGTCTTATTTTGTAATTTGTGTCTTTTTAAAGTAATTTATTTCTTTTTTTTCTGTCATTTCAGTCTTTTTAAAAATAATTTTGTGTCTTTTTTTGGTAGTTCTGTGTTTTTTCAGTCATTTTGTGTCTTATTTGAGTCATTTTGTGTCTTTTTTTGGTCATTTTATGTCTTTTTTTAAATATTTTTGTGTCTTTTTTTGGTCATTTTGTGTCTTTTTTAGTAATTTTCTGTCTTTTTTTGGTCATTTTCTGTCTTTTTAAAGTAATTTATTTCTTTTTTTTCTGTCATTTCAGTCTTTTTAAAATAATTGTGTCTTTTTTTGGTAATTCTGTGTATTTTTTGGTCATTTTATGTCTTTTTAAAGTAATTTAGTGTTTTTTCAGTCATTTTGTGTCTTATTTTAGTCATTTTGTGTCTTTTTTTTGTCATTTTGTGTCTTTTTAAAAATAATTTTGTGTCTTTTTTTGGTAATTTTGTGTCTTTTTTAGTAATTTTCTGTCATTTTTTTTGTCATTTTTTGTCTTTTTTGTAATTTTGTGTCTTTTTTTTGGTCATTTTGATACTGCCTCCCCAGGTAATTTGAGTTTGAGACCCCTGCTGTATGTGATTTTGTATAAAAACAAAATATGTTGGTAAAGAAGGAAAGGAAGGGAGAGAGTGTGTGAGGTGTGTGTGTGTGTGTGTGTGTGTGTGTGTGTGTGTGTCTGAAGCACACATTCCTCCTCTATGAAAAGAAAAGAAGATATATATTCTGTTGCTCCTGTACTTTCTCCTCCTCCATCATTCTCCTCCTCCTTATATTTGATAGTCATCAGATGAATCAAACCTGGGCTGAAAAGGGCCCCTATTGCTTTCATGTTTGCGTAACCATAGTTACGCACATTTAAATAGGTAAGCACATCTGAGTTCTCCTCTTTTTCCTGTCCCTTTCTCAATTCCAGCTCATTAAATTTGTATGAACACAAAGTCAGAGCCAGAGGATCTAGATGCAGTCAGAGAAACATTCACCTGATTCTCATCGTCACATTCAAAGGCTCTTTTTAATGTATGTTCACTACTTGTCCTTTACCTTCTTTCTTTTAATTAGTGTCTGTAGGTGGACCTACACAGGATCAGCAGAGGTTTATGCAGAGCAGAAGAAGAAAAAGAGAGAAAAAAAGGAGAGAAGGAGGCAATACACTGATAAAAAAAGGTGTTTAAAAACCAGATCAAACAGTAAATCTGAGGGAAATGATCTTGCTGCATGGACAGATAATTTACCTTGACAAGATTTATTAAATTAAGATTATTAAATCTAGAAATAAGCATGTTGAACACTTAAAATAAGGAATGAACTCTTAAACCAGATAAAGTAAAGCTGCCAGCAGTGATGAACTGGCCCGAGCAGAGTGACCTGATGATTATTTGGTTCTTACCAAGATAAAAAAAAACTTTAGATTTAGAAGTGTTACATAATCTATCTTGTTTTAAGAGTTAATTTCTTATTTCAAGTGTTCAACATGCTTATTTCTAGATTTAATAATCTTAATTAAAGAAATCTCTTGGTTTTATTCTGCTTTTAACTGGTTCTATTCTGCTTTTAACTGGTTTTATTCTGATTTTATTCTGATTTTATGTGGTTTTATGTGGGTTTTATTCTGGTTTTAAGTGGTTTTAAATGATTTTATTCTGGTTTTATGTGGTTTTATTCTGGTTTTATGTGGGTTTTATTCTGGATTTAACTGGTCTTATTCTGTTTCTAAATGGTTTTATTCTGGTTTTAAATGGTTTTATTCTGCTTTTATGTGGTTTTATTCTGGTTTCATGTGGGTTTTATTCTGGTTTTAACTGGTCTTATTCTGGTTTTAAATGATTTTATTCTGGTTTTATTCTGCTTTTAAATTGTTTTATGTGGTTTTATTCTGATTTTATGTGGTTTTATTCCGGTTTGAACTGCTTTTATTCTGGATTCATTCTTGTTTTAAGAGTTAATTTCTTATTCTAAGCGTTCAACATGCTTATTTCTAGATTTAACAATCTTAATTCCTCTTCTCTTGTCAAGGTAAATTATCTGTCCATGCAGCTAGATAATTCCCTTCAGATTTCCTGTTTTATCTGGTGTTTTAGACACACCTTTTTTTTTACAGTGCATGTTGAAAACTTGTCCTTTACCTTCTTGTCTTTTAATTAGACTGTGAACAGCGAAGCATGTATGTAGGTGGACCGACACAGTATCAGCAGCGTTTTATGCAGAACAGAAGAAGAAAAAGAGAGAAAAAAAATGAGAGAGAGTGTGTGTGTCCGGGTGTGGGTGCATATATGTGCATATATATTTATATGTGTGTGTGTGTGTGTGTGTGTGTGTGTCTTGGGGTTTAACTAGTGTGAAATGCGGTGTGCAGCAGCAGAAGAAGAAGAAGAAGAGGAAGAGGGGGAGGAGGAGGAGCAGCTCTTCCCTACAGGCCGTGTTGTACATTATCAATGATGTTCTTCTTTGTGCTCCGCAGGCCGCTGCTCTGCATCCTGACAGCTCATGGAAATGTCTGGCTGAGGGCCACCACTTCACACAGAAGGTCACCCTGCGTCCCCCGGGACGTCCCCGTAAAGGACCCGGGCCCCGTAAAGACTCTTTATTCATCCTCAGCCTACAGCACCACACCAGGAGAGGAGGGGGTTAAAGAGAGAGGAGGGTCATGGAGACTGACATCTCCAAAAACTACCTGCAGACACCATCTGACGATTAGAGGATCTATACCAGGGATGGGCAACTGGAGGCCCGGGGGCCACACATGGAGCGCACACTCTCTTTAAGTGGCCCTCAGTACAACTACATGCATCTGAGCATTGCATCATGCACAAAATTTAATAATATTTTGAGAAAAAAGTTGTTTTTTTCCTACTTTTTTCTCGTAAATCTGCATTTTTTTTTGCCCCGATTTTCCACTTTAATCTAGTACAGGAATGGGCAACAGGAGGCCCGGGGGCCACATACGGCCCTCACCCTCACCTGAAGTGGCCCTCAGTACAACTACATGCATTTGAGCATGAAATCTTAAAAGTGCAGTTTAAAAATGCACAAAATTAAATCATATTTTAAGAAAAAAGTTTAGGAGATTAAAGTGGCAGATGTGCAGATTTATGAGATTTAAAGAGGTGAATCTGGGAGAAAAAAAGTTCTTTTTTACCTACTTTTTTCTCGTAAATCTGCATTTTTTTTTCTTGTAGATTTGCCACTTTAATCTAGTACAGGGGTGGGCAACTGGAGGCCTGGGGGCCACATACGGCCCTCACCCTCACCTGAAGTGGCCCTCAGTACAACTACATGCATTTGTGCATGAAATCTTAAAAGTGCAGTGTAAAAATGCACTAAATGACTTCTTGTTATTAATGTTGTTCTGCTGTTAGCAACACAGTCGGTTTGTGTTGTTGACAGATTAAAATGTTCTGTATTTGGACCAAAAATCACCAAAAACTGTCACGGACTGAAGGGTTTTCCCATAAATTCTGAAATAGCCTCAAAAATCAAAGAAAAAAATCTTTAAGCTTGCTGCAAGCCCCCAACATGTGGACATGAGTAGCAGGGGAGGAAAGACATCAGCTGCAGATAGAGCAGGGGTGGTCAACATGAGGCCCGGGGGCCACATACGGCCCTCACCCTCACCTGAAGTGGCCCTCAGTACAACTACATGCATCTGAGCATGAAATCTTAAAAGTGCTGTGTAAAAATGCACAAAATGACTTCTTGTAATTAATGTTGGTCTGCTGTTCTTGCACAGAAAAAAAAAGAAATCACAGTTTTTTATTGGCTTCAAACCTTTTGTATTCCTGTTGATACTGTTAAACATGCATTAGAGCATGAAATATGTTAAGTTACTGCACTGTAAACATATTTAAATGTCAGTTTCATCATATCTGGTTAGTGATGCTCCTATATGTGGCCCTGTGCTAGTGAACATGATAAACTGAGGCCCTGCAGCATTAAGCTGCCCATCCCTGGTTCAGACGCTGCACAGCCTCCATGTTGGATCAGTGCACGGCCAGCAGCCCTTCACACACTTTCACTTTAATAATTCACACGAGGCAGGCAGGGTGGAGTAGTGAGGAGGGAGTAGTGAGGAGGGAGGAGGGAGGAGGAGGAGGAGGAGGAGGGAGGAGGCAGTGTGGTTCTCACTTTATATGCGTAAAGACAACGGAGCATGTGTGACTGCAGAGTGGGTCAGATGTGAATGTGTGTGTGTGTGTCAGAGGTTTAAAGGACGTCTAAAAAATCCAGATCAAACAGTAAATCTGAGGGAAATGATCTGATGCATGGACAGATCATTTCCCTTGACAATATTTATTAAATTAAGATTATTAAATCTAGAAATAAGCATGTTGAACGCTTAAAATAAGGAATTATCTTGCAGTGCACTGCAAAAAAGGGTGTGTCTAAAAACAAGATAACACATTAAATCTGAGGGAAAAGGTCCTCAAAACAAGGTAAATTATCTGTCCATGCAGCGAGATATTTACACTTGACAAGATTTCTTGATTTAAGATTGTTAAATCTAGAAATAATCATGTTGAACACTTAAGATAAGAAATTATCTTGGTTTTAGACACGCCTTTTTTGCAGTGTGCACTCTTATTGTAAGCGTTCAACATGCTTATTTCTTTCTTATTTCACGCTTATCTTAATTTAAGAAATCTATTGGTTTTATTCTGGTTTTATTTTATTAAATTACGAAATAATCATGTTGAAGAGTTATTTTTATCTTGGTAAGAAACAAATAATTGTCAGGTCAGGTTAATTTCTTATTTTAAGGGAAAAAAATTCAGTTTTTCTGACTAATTTTTTTTTCTGTTTTTCGGACTATTTTTTCTGTTTTTCTGACGTTTTTTCTGTTTTTCTGGCAATTTTTTCCTGTTTTTCAGACTATTTTTTCCTGTTTTTCAGACAATTTTTTCCAGTTTTTCAGACTATTTTTTCCTGTTTTTCAGACAATTTTTTCCAGTTTTTCAGACTATTTTTTCCTGATTTTCTGATACATTTTTTTTCCTGTTTTTCTGACAATTTTTTCCAGGTTTTCTGAAATTTTTCCCCTGTTTTTCAGGAAAAAAAATTCTGTTTTTCTGACTAATTTTTTCTGTTTTTTATTCAATCTAGAAATAAGCATGTTGAAAACATAAGAATAAGAATTTAAATTTCTCTTCCTGATGTGATTTCAGTGTCTAAAGACTAAACATCTTAACATTTCTATCCCAGCGTCCTGTTCCTTCCTAAAGTCTACCAGATAATAAGATGATGGAGGTTCCTCCTCTCATGACGTGCTGTTAGAAACAGATGCCTCTCTCTCTTTCTCCTCCGCTCCCTCGGCAACAGAAATCAAACCAAATCAATAAAAGTCATCTTTTCAGATGAACCCGAGCCGTCAGCAGGGAAGCAGAACTACTTTTACTGGCCCAGGGGGACCAGCCCCTCCCCCACCACCACTCCCTCTGCTCCCTCTGCTCCTCCTGCTCCCCCTGCTCCTCCTGCTCCTCCTGCAGACCTCCTTCTCTTTGTTGCTGTCACATTCTCAGCTCGGACCAACAGGGAGAAGAAAGGACCAGATGTGACGTCCAGAATGGAGAATAAACCTTTAAATGGTGGCAATTTGGGTCAGAAGTTTTAGATAAAAGTAGGAGGTCAGGCTGAGGATCCACTGATAAAAAGGTCTAAAAACCAGATCAAACAGTAAATCTGAGGGAAATGATCTCGCTGCATGGACAGATAATTTACCTTGACAAGATTTATTAAATTAAGATTATTAAATCTAGAAATAAGCATGTTGAACACTTAAAATAATAAATGAACTCTTAAACCAGATAAAGTAAAGCTGCCAGCAGTGATGAACTGGCCCGAGCAGAGTGACCTGATGATTATTTGGTTCTTACCAAGATAAAAAGAAAACTTTTGTTATTTTTTTGGTGTTTTTACATCTTTTGTTTCTTTTTTGGTCATTTAAGGTCTTTTTGTGTCTTTTTTTGCTTCTTTTTTGTGTCTTTTTGTGTCTTTTTTGTGTCGTTTGTTGGTCATTTTGTGTCTTTTTACATCTTCCTTTTGTCACAGGGATAAAAAAGGACCAGATGTCTCCAGAATGGAGAAATAACCTTGAAATAACGACAATTTGGGTCAGAAGTTTGATATAAAAGTAGGGGGTCAGGTTGAGGATGGCTACTGAGTATTTTTTTCTCTAAATACTGATTTTTTTTTCATAATCTTCAGCTTATTTTGCTAAAAGTAAGAAAACAAGATATGTAACTGCTTATATTTAGTATATTTCACTTATTTTGAGGCTGTAAAAGGTAAATTTTTTAAGTAATCTCATCTTAAAACCAGCATGTTATGCTTATTTTATGCTTCTGCGGCACATGTTTGATGAAGAGGAATAAAAAAAGGACCAGATGTTTCCAGAATGGAGAAATAACCTTGAAATAAGGACAATCTGGGTGCAAAGTTTGATCTAAAAGTGTAGTAGAGGGGGTCAGGGTGAGGATGGTGGAGAGGGTTAAAGAGATAATATTCTCTCCTCTGATGATAAGGAGGAATATCAAGCACAAAAAAAGGTATGAGCAGCACAAGGACATGCTTTCACTTATTGTGATTTAATAATAAAAGAAAAAATCCTGTGAAGTTTAAAGCAGCAGCAGGAAACGCTGAGCTGAGCCACGCTGAGATTAACACACACACACACACACACACACACACACACACACACACACACACACACACACACACACACACACACACACACACACACACACATTCTTGTACTTCTATCTTTGTGAGGACCCTCATTGTAACAGTGAATTCCCTTGCAAGGTTATAATAGTTTTGGATTTTTCATTAGTTTTAGTTTTAATTTTGTTGTGAATTTTTGTTTTCAATTCAGTTAGTTTTGATTGGTTTTTAGAGTGAGTTTGCTAGTTTTAGTTTAGTTTTTTATTTTTGAAATGCTTTAGTTTTTATTAGTTGTAGTTTTTTGTAATGGGGTATTTGTTGGGTGGGAGATTAAAAGAGGTCACAGTAAATTTTGTCTTTATTTCCTTTGTCTGATCCATCTTCATTATGTATGAAAAAAAGTTGACAAAGACGAAAACGACATTTTCACTATAATTTTAGTTAGTTTTGTAACCACACAGTACAGTTTCAGTTAATTATCATTATCATGTAACCTTTAACCCTTAAAACAAAGTCTGAAATCCAAAAAAAAAGCCTTTAAAGAAGTGAGGACCAGCCGAAATGTCCTCACTTTGCAAAAATGTCCTCACTCTGTTGGCTAAAAACGTGTCCCGGTCCTCACTATGTAGGAAGTACAAGAACACACACACACACACACACACACACACAGAGCCTCTCTCTCTCTCTGCCTCCACCCTTTTTTGACTTTCCCCGCTGAGTTAGGGATTGGGGAAATGCCCAGGAAGCAGAATCAGGTTGAAAGGGGCGTGAGGGGGGGGTGGCGAGGGGGAGGGGGAGGGGGAGGGGGAGGGGGAGGGGGGAGGGGGGAGGGGGAGGGGCTTGTCACTCACCATGATTGGTCGACGGCTCTGCAGTCTCTGGGAGGCCTGACAGCGGCTGCTGGTCCTCTCGCCTCGTGTCCACCGCTGGTTCACCAGCTCGCCCCGAAACTCATTTTCTAGAGAAGAGAAAGAAACGGACGAGATGGAGATAAAAGGAGGGGAGGGGGAGAGGAGATTTAGGGAGGAAGAAGGGAAGAGAGGGGGGGAGAAAGAGAGAGAGTTGTCATATGAAATCAACAGCATCAGCACCAATGGATGCACTGCAAAAAAAATGAGTGTCTAAAACCAGATCAAACAGTAAATCTGAGGGAAATGATCTTGCTGCATGGACAGATAATTTACCTTGACAAGATTTCTTCCTAAAATGACCAAAAGAGTCAAAAAATGACCCAAAAAAACGACAGAAAACGACCAAAGGAGACACAGAATTACCAAAAAAAGACACAAAATGATCAAAAGAGACATACAATTATCTAAAAAGACACAAAAAAATTACCAAAGAAAAAAGGAAAATTATCAAATTAGACACAAAATTACCAAAAAAAGACAGAAAACGACCAAAAGAGACATAAAAGTATAAAAAAAGACACAAAATTACCAAAAAAGACATGTAATAACCAATAAAAAGACACAAAATGAACAAGAAAGACATGTCATGACCAAAAAATAGACACAAAGTAACCAAAAAAGACGTATAATGACCAAAAAAGTTTCAAGTGGTTTTATGTTGTTTTTATTCTAGTTTTAAGCGGTTTGAACTGGTTTTATTCTGGTTTTAACTCGTTTTATTATGTTTTTAAGAGTTAATTTCTTATTTTAAGTGTTCAACATGCTTATTTCTAGATTTAATGATCTTAATTTAAGATAATTTCCCTCAGATTTACTGTTTTATCTGTTTTTTAGACCTTTTTTTTTCTTCAGTGTGAATCAGTGAAAGCACCATGAAGACAGATGAAGCAGCAGAGATAAAAGATGAATAAAATGAGAAGAACAAACTCTATAAAGGCCAGGGATTTATGGCCAAGTTCACATGTGAAGAGGTTCATGTTTTGTTTCCTGCAGTTTAATTGAAAGAGTAATATATAACTCCTTTAAAAATTTGGACCTTTATTCCGCTTTAAAATTCAAATGAGAATGTTTTTGCCTTGAATCTTTCCACTGTATTAATCATGATTTGTGAATGATCACTCGTCCACAATATTACTGCTTTAATTTACATTGTGAATGGAGCGGATCAGAGAGCTGTGACCCAGGACCTCTGAGGCTTGTTTCACTCCTTTTATCTTTGTGAGGACACACACACTGACTGATAGGTGGCCTCAACACTAAAGAGTCCCTATAAACTCAAGGGCACGTCCTCTTTCACAGCGTTCTGCTGCACACACACACAATCCATAGAGAGGTGAAGCTAAAGGGTATACATGTATATATATACAGTAATATCCGAAAAAGAATCAAATTTCACTGCAGCAGGTTGGAATAAAGAGAGAGAGAGAGAGAGAGAGAGAGAGAGAGAGTTGTTATATGAAATCAACAGCATCAGCACCAATGGATGCACTGCAAAAAAAGGTGTTTAAAAACCAGATCAAACAGTAAATCTGATGATGCATGGACAGATAATTTACCTTGCAAAGATTTCTTCCTAAAGTGACCAAAAGAGTCACAAAATGACCCAAAAAAAGACAGAAAACGACCAAAAGAGACACAAAACTATCAAAAAAGACACAAAATGACCCAAAAAAATACGTAAAATTATCAAATTAGACACAAAACGACCAAAAGAGACACAAAACAATCAAAAAAGACACAAAATTACCAAAAAAATACGTAAAATTATCAAATTAGACACAAAATTACCAAAAGAGACACAAAACATTAAAAAAAGACACAAAATTACCAAAAAAAAAGGAAAATTATCAAATTAGACACAAAATGACCAAAAGAGACAGAAAACGACCAAAAGAGACATAAAAGTATCAAAAAAGACACAAAATGACCAAAAAAGACACGTATTGACCAAAAAATAGACACAAATCTACCAAAAAAGACGTAACAAGGAACCCATCAATGTTAAGAGACGTCTCATTATTGGGCTTATTCCTCTGTTTATTAAAATAATAATAATAATATATAATAAGATTATTAAATCTAGAAATAAGCATGTTGGACACTAAAAATAAGAGATTAACTCTTAAAACCAGATAAATTAAAGCTGCCAGCAGTGATGAACTGCTTGCTTCTTACCAAGATAAAAAAAACTTTAGATTTAGAACAACAAACAACAAAACTGACCAAAAAAGTCGTTTACAGTATATTGGAAAAAGAATCAGATTTCACTGCAGCAGGTCGGAATAAAGAGAGAGAGAGAGAGAGTTCAGCCTGGGGCTCTCACACAGAATACTTTACACTCTCCCTGAACTTAAAACTGAGGGAATAAACAGGATAAATAGGATAAAAAAAGATAAATAGGATAAATATGATGAATAAGACCACCTGGCTGGTAGAACAACTCTCTCTTTTTACTATTTTCACGCGTTCAGTCCCAGCGAGGCAACAATCCTTGGCTTTCTTTTACTTTTTTGCCGGTTTATTTTTATTTTCTATCTCTAACTCTGTTTTTAAAATGAGTTTTTATTACCATTTCAATGTTTTACTGTTTTTAGTATTTTATTGTTTTTTGTTTTTAACTATTTGTGTAGGATTTTATTCTATTTTAATAACTGTATCACTGTAATAAATGATTCTGTAGTCATTTCATTTTACTTAATATATTTGATAAAATGTATTAAATATAAATGCGTCCTTGATTTTGAGGCAGTTGTTTAAGTAACTTTAATATAAAATGTTTGAGGGAGAATCTACTTATTCTTATCACATTAAATATAATCTTTATGTGTCTGTAATTCTAAATCAAGAGAATTTTGAATGAATACAACACAATAGAATTAGTCCGTTTTTAATTGACAGGCACTTCCTGTTAAGTTATTAACTCAACTTGTAACATATAGATTAAATTAATAATATTGCGTGCAATCTGTTGCCTCAATTTTATTGAGTAGCTATTGTTTATCTTGTTTAGGTAATCAACCCGTAATTAAATTAATTAAAATGATACAGGAGTTTTATTCTGAGTTGTGTAGTGTTCTACGTCGTTTGTTGGAGAAAACAACCTGCACATTTTCAACATTTAAACACAAACAGGTTTTCGGTCATTAACGAAAGCTAGCGGCTAACCGATGCTAGCGGCTAACTGATGCTAGAGGCTAACTGATGCTACCTGCATGCTAACTGATGCTAGCGGCTAACTGATGCTAGCGGCTAACTGATGCTAGCGGCGCTGCTTGTTACAGCTACAAGAGTAGCCATTAGCGTATCAATGCTAACTCAAAATTGTGGTCGCAACATTAATAACAACAACATTAAAATAATAATTAATAATATTGCGATCTGCAATCTGTTGCCTCAATTTTATTGAGTAGCTATTGTTTATCTTTTTTAGGTAATCAACCCTTAATTAAATTAATTAAAATGATACAGGAGTTTTATTCTGAGTTGTGTAGTGTTGTACGTCTTTTGTTGGAGAAGACAACCTGCACATTTTCAACATTTAAACACAAACAGGTTTTCAGTCATTAGCGAAAGCTAGCGGCTAACTGATGCTAGCGGCTAACTGATGCTGGCGGCTAACTGATGCTAGTGGCTAACTGATGCTAGCAGCGCTGCTTGTTACAGCTACAAGAGTAGCCATTAGCGTGTCAATGCTAACTCAAAATTGTGGTCGCAACATTAATAATAACAACATTAAAATAGTAATTAACAATATTGCGATCTGCAATCTGTTGCCTCAATTTTATTGAGTAGCTATTGTTTATCTTTTTTACAGTGCACACAGGTAATCAACCCTTAATTAAATTAATTAAAATTATACAGGAGTTGTGTTGTGTAGTGTTGTACGTCTTTTGTTGGAGAAGACAACCTGCACATTTTAAACATTTAAACACAAACAGGTTTTCGGTCATTAACGAAAGCTAGTGGCTAACTGATGCTAGCGGCTAACTGATGCTAGCGGCTAACTGTTGCTAGCGGCTAACTGATGCTAGCGTCTAACTGATGCTAGCGGCGCTGCTTGTTACAGCTACAAGAGTAGCCATTAGCGTATCAATGCTAACTCAAAATTGTGGTCGCAACATTAATGGAAAAAAAACATTAAAATAATAATTAATAATATTGCGATCTGCAATCTGTTGCCTCAATTTGATTGAGTAGCTATTGTTTATCTGTTTTACATCACTTTGGTGAACTGAGGTTGTTTTTAAACGTCTCTAAATAAAGTTTATCTCTCCAGCATCACAGCAGCAGCAGCAGCTGTGGGGACAGAAGGAAGAATAAAGTGATATAGTGAGATAGATTTAGTATGTTTCTGCTGCTGATCAGGAAGATGAAGTGAAGAGCTATTACCTTGATGAAAAAAAAGAGAAAGGGGAGAGAGGGGAGTAAAAAAAAAAGGCTGATTTATGTACGATTCATTATTTACTGACCATTCTTCAGCCTCACGTCGTCCATCCCCCCATCACATATACATGCTGCTGAAACGCTCGATAAAAATGCGCAAATTTGATTGATTCTAATAGCAGAGTGACAGGGACCCCAGCTGGGGCACTTAACCATGCTCTGTGTGTGTGTGTGTGTGTGTGTGTGTGTCCTTTAGTTAATAAAGGAGTGTCTGCTCCAGTGCCCCCCCCCCCCCCCCTCGTTTTATAAAAAACTGCTGCCCCCAGATTTAATAATCTTAATTTTAAGACATTTTGTCAAGTGTAAATATCCCTCTGACAGACTACACTGATAAAAGGTTTGTCTACAAACCTTCATTTGATAAAAGTAAGAAAACTAAATATGTAATTGCTTATATTTAGTGTATTTCACTAATTTTGAGGCTGTAAAAGTAACATTTTTAAGTAATCTCATTTTAAAACCAACATTTTATGCTTATTTTATGATTATGTTTAGCATATTTCTTATTTTGAGGCTGTAAAAGTAAAAAAATTTAAGTCATCTCATCTTAAAACCAACATTTTATGCTTATGTTTACTATATTCACTTATTTTGAGGCTGTAAAAGTAAAATTTTTAAGTCATCTCATTTTTAAATCAGCATTTTATGCTTATTTTAAGCTTATGTTTAATATATTCACTTATTTTGAGGCTGTAAAAGTAAAATTTTTAAGTCATCTCATCTTAAAACCAGCATTTTATGCTTATTTTAAGCTTATGTTTACTATATTTCACTTATTTTGAGGCTGAACCAGCATTTTATGCTTATTTTAAGCTTATGTTTAATATATTCACTTATTTTGAGGCTGTAAAAGGTTACATGTTTAAGTAATCTCATCTTAAAACCAACATTTTATGCTTATTTCATGCTTATGTTTACTATATTTCACTTATTTTGAGGCGGTAAAAGGTTAAATTTTTAAGTAATCTCATCTCTTTTTTTCCACCATCCCCATTTTTAAATCCAGACTAAAAACCAAACTTTTCCACTAACTAACCCACTCGTTGCTCTGTCAGCCTTTATGTTTTTATCTGTGCTGTCTTTTGCTGTTTTGCTTTTATTAATTTGTTTTGTAATTATTTATTTTGCTTTTGTCATTTCTGTGTAATATGTTCCCTGTGAACATATTATTCCCATGTCTTCATTTTTTAAATTCAAATGATTTGAACTATTTGAATCGATTTAATCTCTTCTGACATGACATTTTAGATATTTTAATATGTGATTGTTCCCGTTCTGTCTATGAAATGAAATGAAACATCTTTTCTCTGCACATGTTGTCCTGTACCTGAACCCTCGGAGCATGCAGAGTGCACACTGAAAGCAAACAGACAACAAAAGGCTGCACGTCCGTCTCAGAGGGGTCCTGAAGCAGACCTCCACCCTCCTCCACCTCCTCCACCCCCCACGCCCATCCATCCATCCATCCATCCATCCCTCCCTCCTCCATCCATCCCTCCCTCCTCCATCCATCCCTGCTCCACCCTCCATCTACATGCAGACGTCAGTAACGCCCAGCCAGCATTCTGCAAAATGCTTGTTTATCAACTTCCAGTGGGCCTCTGGAAGAAGAAGAAGTGATTACAGCAGCAATACTGTTTGTCTGCATCTCTATCTGTGTTCCACATATCTCTGTCAACACGCACAAGCTACAAAAACACTCACGTCTTTCTGTTTTCACTCCTTCTTCTTTAAAACCCTTTATCGGGCATAGAACTATATTTAGTAACTTCAGTGGATATTCAAAAATGGGCTCCCCGTGTCTCTCTGTGAGCTCGTAGAATCACTCGGATTTGTAATATTTAAAAAAAGAAGTTGCAAATTTACTAGATTAAAGTGGCAAAACTACACGAAAAAAAAGTCGGCAGATTTAAGAGATTTAAAGTGGCAAATCTGTGCGAAAAAAGTTGCAGATTTAAGACATTTAAAGTGGCAAATCTGTGCGAAAAAAGTCGCAGATGTAAGAGATTTAAAGTGGCAAATCGATTTAAGAGATTTAAGGTGGTAAATCTGTGCAAAAAAAGTGGCAAATCTGGGCAAAAAAAGTAGCAGATTTAAGAGATTTAATGTAGCAAATCTGCACGAAAAAAGTCTATTTAAGAGATTTAAAGTGGCAAATCTGTGCGAAAAAAGTGGCAAATCTGTGTGAAAAAAGTAGCAGATTTAAGAGATTTAAAGTGGCAAATCTGTTTGAAAAAAGTGGCAAATCTGCACGAAAAAAGTAGCAGATTTAAGAGATTTAATGTAGCAAATCTGCACGAAAAAAGTCTATTTAAGAGATTTAAAGTGGCAAATCTGTGCGAAAAAAGTGGCAAATCTGTGTGAAAAAAGTAGCAGATTTAAGAGATTTAAAGTTGCAAATCTGTGCGAAAAAAGTGGCAAATCTGTGTGAAAAAAGTAGCAGATTTAAGAGATTTAAAGTTGCAAATCTGTTTGAAAAAAGTGGCAAATCTGCACGAAAAAAGTAGCAGATTTAAGAGATTTAATGTAGCAAATCTGCACGAAAAAAGTCTATTTAAGAGATTTAAAGTGGCAAATCTGTGCTAAAAAGTTGCAGATTTACAAGAGTCCGTATGTTTTTTTTTATACACATTCTGGCTGTTTGTAATATCCTCCATGATTCTCTAGGGTTGAAATGATGAATTTGCTGGTATTCCACTGCGTGTCCTATTGAGGGTTAAAGTAAAGGAAGTGAGCATGTGTCCTGTATTGTTAGTTTGGGGCTGAGGAGCGGAGAGCCGGTCCTAAATGCCAAATATAAAGGCGCTCTGTCAGGACGGCAGCCTCGGGCCATGTGTCAGCAGCTCTGCTCACTTTGTTCATCCTGAGCTCAGACTCACTAAACACAGCCAGACGTTTCCAACATGACATCTGATCGCTGAGCTTTATTAAAAAAAGGCAACTCATGAGAGAAAAGGTGTCTGAATAGAGCTCTGTACACTTTCATGTGTTATTTCATGTGAAAACGTGAACATCTGGATGCTCCGCCAGATGAAAAAACATAAAAACTAATTTGAGCCTTGTCTGCTCAGGATATGTGCTCTCTCATTCTTTGATCAGATTCGGCTCGTTCCCACCTAAAAGACTCACAGCTCGTTATTTTGCAGTGAAAATTGGAGGAGTATGAGACAATTAGCTGTTCACCAGGGAGGTTTGGTTAATCAGAGGAGGGGGGGGGGGGGTCGGGGGGGCCGTGGGGGGGAGGGGGGGGGGGGGGGGGGCCGGGGGCAGGAAGATGAATACAGAATGAATGGATTACAAAATCCTGTTCCACTGCCACGATCTGTGTTTTATCAAAGCTTTTCACGAGGGAAAAAGTTTCCTGTTTTCAGAAACCCCGCCACAATAAATCAACATGTAGTCTATGAATTGTTTGAGGCTTCAGTAATACTATTATAGGCAGGAGGCTTGGTCTTTTTATGTCTTTTTGTGTATTTTTTGTTCATTTTATGTCATTTTATGTGTTTTTGTGTCAGTTGTGTGTCTTTCTTTTGGAGTTTTTTGTCTTTTATGTCTTTTTGTGGGTTTTTTGTGCCTTTTTTGGGGCATTTTATGTCTTTTTGTGTATTTTTTGTGTCAGTTTTGTGGGGTTTTTTTGTCTTTTATGTCTTTTTCGTGATTTTATGTCTTTTGTTTATTTTTTGGTCATTTTAATGTCTTTTTGTGTCTTTTTTTGGTCATTTTATGTCTTTTTGTGTATTTTTTGTGTCAGTTTTGAGTCCTTTTCTGGTGTGTTTTTTGTCTTTTTCATGATTTTTATGTCTTTTGTTTATTTTTTGTTCATTTTGTCTTTTTGTGTCTTTTTTTTGTTCATTTTATGTCATTTTGCGTCAGTTTTGTGTCTTTTTTGTGTCTTTTTTTGTGTTTTTTTTTGTCTTTTATGTCTTTTTCGTGATTTTGTCTTTTTTTTATATTTTGTTCATTTTATGTCTTTTTTTGTGTCTTTTTTGGTCGTTTTGTGTCTTTTAACATCTTCTTTTGGTCACAAAATTACCAAAAAATATACAAAAGAGATAAATTAAAGCTATAATCAGCGATGAACTGGCCCGAGCAGAGTGACCTGCAAATTATTAGTTTCTTACCAAGTAAAAAAAACAACCCATTACATTAAGAAGTGTTCCATAATTTATCTTGTTTTAAGAGGAAGGTGAATACAGAATGAATGGATTACAAAATCCTATTCCCCTGCCAGGATCCTGTGTTTTATCAAAGCTTTTCTGCAAGAAAAAAGTTTCCTGTTTTGAGAAACCCCGCCACAATAAATCAGCATGTAGTCTATGAATTGTTTGAGTAATACCATTATGGGCAGGAGGCTTACTGTATTGGGACAATGGAGCAAAGAGCCTAAATCCATAGTTAGATTAAATACCAGGGTGAACTGTCTGTAACAGTATTAGTGTAGATAGAGGCGGCCGGCCAGCTGTACTGGTCCACTAAGCAGGATTTACTTAGTGTGATTACAGCACAACACACAGAGGAACAGCAAAACTTCTCTCATCTTACTCTCTGCACTAAAAACACATCTCAGTTCTTAGTTTTATTCTTCCTGTGATGTATAGACGATCAGAAAAACACAGTTCAGAGCAGAAAAGGTGTTAAAAACCAGATCAAACAGTAAATCTGAGGGAAATGATCTTGCTGCATGGACAGATAATTTACCTTGACAAGATTTATTAAATTATGGTTATAAAAAAAACTTTTTGTGTCTTTTTTTTTTGGTGTTTTTTGTGTCTTTTTTTGGTGATTTCATGTCCTTTATTTCTTTTTTGGTCATTTTATGTGTTTTAGTGTCTTTTATGGTCATTTTATTTCTTTTTTTGTATTCTTTTTTGGTGTTTTTTTTTTCTTCTTTTATGTCTTTTTCATGATTTTACATCTCTTGTTTCTTTTTTGGTCATTTTATGTCTTTTTGTGTCTTTTTTGTGTCTTTTTTTGCATCTCTTTTGGTCATTTTCTGTCTTTTAACATCTTCTTTTGGTCACAAAATGACCAAAAAAATGTACAAACCAGGTAAATTAAAGCTGCCAGCAGTCTTTTTTTGGTAATTTTATGTCTTTTTTTTTGTCTTTTTTGTGTGTGTTTTTTGTCTTTTATTTCTTTTTCGTGATTTTACGTCTTTTATTTCTATTTTGGTCATTTAATGTCTTTTTGTGTCTTTTTTGGTGTCTTTTTTGGTCATTTTGTGTCTTTTAACATCTTCTTTTAGTCACAAAGTCACCAAAAAATGTAGGAAAAGAGATAAAACATTAAAGCTGCCAGCAGTGATGAACTGGCCCGAGCAGAGTGACCTGATGATTATTTGGTTCTTACCAAGATAAAAAAAAACTTTAGATTTAGAAGTGTTAGATCATTTATCTTATTTAAAGAGTTAATTTATTATTTTAAGTGTTCAACATGCTTATTTCTAGATGTAATAATCTTAATGTAATAAATCTTGTCAAGGTAAATTATCTGTCCATGCAGCAAGATCATTTCATCAGATTTACTGTTTGATCTGGTTTTTAGATAAAACACCTTTTTTTTGCAGTGTACAAAGGCCCGTAGCATGTCCGTTATGGGATGGGGTTTAGTGGTTTTGGGGGGTTTGGGGGGCGGGGGTGTGGAAGGAGGCGTCTCCATGGTAACCATCTTTTGGAGGCGGTCCCCTGAGGGCCAGCCTGACCTCAGCAGGACGCTGTGCATCGTGGGGACGTGTCCACCTCCAGTCCTTCGCCTCCGGCTGCAGTTTTTGATGCTCTAAACACTTTTTGCATGGAATTCTTTTCTCTCTGCCCATCTGAGAGTTTATGCACATTTGGCTTACTTTTTAATTAATTCTCCATTTTTTATTTATTTCCCTTTTAACGCAGGGCATGAAATTCATTATTTGCAGGCTTTCATTTTAAATGCCTGCTCTCCATTGAAAGCCTGGCCAACCCTGACCTTTGCTTGTATTGCTTAGATTTCTGATAGGCTTTGAATGACGAGGGTGCAATTTGGCCCCAGCTGCTCCTCCAACATGTTTATTGCGCTCCCTCCTCCGGCACCTGCTGTCCTCACCACGGGCTATTCAGGCCTCATAAATAGAGAGGTTTCCTCCTATCACGGTAACTAAAAACACACACAAGCAACAACTTCATACGGGAGGCTGAGCTGCTGCTGCTGCAGCATCAGGCTCCAATAACCTCATTCTCTAATCCCCTAAACTAGGCTACATCTCACAGAAACACAGTCAACACTAGTAAAACAATAGGTGTTTTATCATTGGGACCTATGCACAATCAACCCTGAGCTTTAGAGTTCATTCAGCATCAAGTAACAACAACTAGTGGCTGAATAAAGAGCGTTTTTATTAGGCTTTATTAACTAAATTATAGTTAAAAAGAAAAGAAAATAACAAAACAAATAACTAAATAGCCTTTTGACTTTTAATCATAACTGCAGACTTTAGATATTTATCTATATCTATAAATATATATGTTTTATTATTGTCTCTGCACCTTAATCTCCTTTAGCTGTTTTCTTTAATCTACTTTATTACCTCTGTCTTTTTTTATCTGCTGCTGATTTTAACGTGTCTTTTGTTTATTTTGTTTCTGGTTTCTGTAGCACTTTGAGATTACTTTATGAAAAGTGCTTTACAAATAAAATGTATTATTATTATTATTATATATAAATAGATGTGGATATATTATTCATATATTCTACATTGCCAAATGTATTTATAACTTAAAAGACATATTCCTTAAACAGACAAACTGATATTATCTGATAGGTTTCTGGAGATGGTTAGAATAAGTTGAGATGTTTTACTTTATCTCTCTTCCTGTTTCAACCCGAAAAAAAGATTTTCTATCATCTAAACTAACAGCTGAACTTTCTTAAAGAGCAATATTAATATATCTCCTTTATTTAACCAGGTAAAAGTCTCATTGAGATAAAAAAAATGTCTTTTCCAGAGAGACCTGGCCAAGACAGCAGCATAAAAAGAGACAACATATAAACACAGTTATTATAAACAATTAAAATAGAGATTATAAGGAGCATCACACTGACCAAGAGAAATTATTTATTTATCCTTTAGAATCGATCTAAATTCACCGATTGTGATCAATTCAGATAATTTCAAGTCCTTTTGCAGATTGTTACATGATATAGAGGCTTCCACCCGAAAAAAAGATTTTCTATCATCCAAACTAACTGAAGCTGAAGTTTCTTAAAAGAGAAAAGAGCAGTGTTGCTCAGTAATATATATATATATATATATATATATATCCTTTATTTAACCAGGTAAAAGTCTCGTTGAGATTTAAAAAATCTCTTTTCCAAGAGAGACCTGGCCAAGAAAGCATCAATAAACAATATAACATATATAATAAACAACTAAATATTAAATCCTATAATCCAGCATCACAACAACACAGAAGGAGCCTCAGTATTAGTGAATTATTATATATGAATCCATTATTAAAACACACAGATTGTGCTCCTATCAGCCAGTTTCAGCTGCTTTTATCAGATAGTTGATGATAAAAGATGTTCTATCCTCCAAACTAACAGCTGAAGTTAGTGAAAAGAGCAGCGGAGCTCCGCCACAGAGCAGTGAGAGGAAGAGAGCAAGTTAAAGAGCGAGAGTGACATAACAGAGAGAGTATCATCATCATCATCATCCTTCATCTCTTTCCTCCATCTTAGGACGCAGGTGCTTTGACAGACCGTGAGGCGCACACACAGCACATTACGTGGCCATCTAAGCAAAGCAGAGGGAGGGAGGGGGGGGGGGCTCTCTGCACCGCGGCAGGCACAGCCCGACAACACAGCCCTCCACTCCACAATCTACCCAAATGCGTGTTCGAGCCCCCAGCCTCCCCGACGCCACGCGCCGTTTTTATCCAAACGCGCTTTGAGGACTTTTCTCTGTTTGTATGATTGAAATGTGCGCAGCAGCACTAAAGCTAAAGGCGGCTGACATCTGAAGGAAGCAGCTCTGTTTTTTGCTGCAGAGGATCAAATGGCAAACCCCTCCCTCTCTCACACACACACACACACACACACACACACACACACACACACTCTCACTCCATCCTTCCATCCATCCATCTGTCCGTGCATCCACACACACACACACACACACACAAACACACACGGGAGTCCTGCTCAACGCCCACTGTTACATCCTAACAACACAATCTGGAGCTGGAGATAAATATCACACTTTAGTGGAAGAGCAGAAGCAGAAAGCGGCTCGTGTGATGTGTGTGTGTGTGTGTGTGTGTGTGATGGTGTGTGTGTGTGTGTGTAGCGGTGTGACGAGTACAGTAGCGGCGGGTTTATTCCTGGAGATATAGAAGGTGAAACTAGAGGACGGAGTGGAGAATACACTCCAGGTATATGAGCCAGTCAGTCCGCCGAGAGAGCCTCCACAGGAAGAGAATATATAGTGTGTGTCCGCGGTGTGTGTGTGTGTGTGTGTGTGTTTAGAGCAGCTTCACACTGCTGAAGTGACCGAGAAGTGGGAATAAACACGCAGCACGCAGCTGGTGAGAAGACGCCAGCTTGGTTTATTCCCACTTATTATTATTATTATTATTATAATAAAGGCTCCAGCGGAACAACGAGGGCAAAAACAACATCTTGTCTATTCTCACAGCAACCATCAACCATCAACCAGCGGCGGGAAAATAATGTCAATAAAGCCACTAAATCATCGTTAACTTTTTCTTTAAAAAAAAAAAAAAAGAAAAAAAAAACTGTGAGTAAGTTTGAATTCATATTCGAGGAATCGTAAAATAAAAAAAACGCCACAAAATCCGGCTGCCGGTGATTCTTCACGGCGCCACAAGGATGTGGAGAAATATCAAAGTTATGCAAAAAAGGCCTCACATGTCGAGATTTACCATAATATAATATTATTATTATAATAATAATAATAATAAGATAAAGATGGTTACCTGTTTCCAACAATATCTCCTCTGGTTGGTTCGTCCTCGCTCTGTTTTTTAGAGTTGTAGTTCGCTGTTTAGTACTTTGCTACAAAAGATATCCCGAGTAAAAGGTTTTTAAAAAACGACCATCTATCCCGTCACAAATGTCCACATCTGATAATAAGGCGGGGAGGGCTGGGGGTCCTCCGGGCGGCCTCTCCTCTCCTCTCCGCTCCGCTCCGCGCTGCGCTCCGCTGCTCCGGATCCGGATCAAGGCGTTAAGATGTTACTTGTTTGTAAGCAAAAACATGGCTTCATTTGCCTTTGTCAGCGAGAAAAAACGTAATATTGACTTACCTTTCCCTCATGAGCCATTGTACCCCCCCTCCCCTCCACCCTCCAGCCCCTCTCCACCCCCCCGCTCCTCCCTCCGCCCTTTGCCATGACATCACGGAAGCTGTAGTAAAAGCTCCAGCATCAGATGGGCAGGGCTTCAGGGTCCCCCTTACAACGCACCGACTCAATGGGCATATGTACACACACACACACACACACACACACACACACACACACACACCCTCCCTCTCCAACACACATACATCTCCTGAACCTCTGAGACTGACAACTCCAAACTAAACTACATTCTGCATCGTTTTTCTACATGCATTTTTTTTTTCCAAATATGAAAACAAGTTCCCGCTGCAGCTTTAACATCCCTCATATCATAAACACATAAACACATAAACACAAAGCATGTGTGCGCCTCCACAATCTGATCAATCACCAGAATGAGCTCATGTTTTAAACATTTCACCCGTTCTTCAACTTCTCCATGTTGTTTTACTGAAGCATGATGGAGGCTCCGGCTAATGTTGTCCTTCCCCCCACACATCCAGCAGAATGGTAGCGTCCAATAATTCATTCAAGGGATATTTTATTCTGCAGGACTGGGGAATAGATGTAGTAGTTGTATGAAGAGTTATAAGCTGACAGCATCTGATAATTCCTGCGGGTTTTAACGACATGTAGAGAGGCAGGAGAGGCTCCCAGCGAGGTTTAGGAGGACATATTGGTGCTCTGGGGAGGTGGAGGGATGGAATATCAATTTGGATTATCACTGGAAATAATATAGGCTACAGGAGAGAAATTGTTTTGACGCGTACAAGAGTTTAAGAAGAGTGATCTGTGTCTCTTCTAGATGTCTGATTGGATAGTTTCCTGCTTATTGAGAGTGATGCCAACTGTCACACAACAAACAGTCTTAATATGCAACTTGGAGTCACTCCCAAATGTTGCTCACACGTTGCTTTTTGCTTTGCTGTTTTGAAACCATTAGTGGAAATGACAACCATTCATTACAAGCCATTTGAGAATAGTCCCCACAAATGCCATCCTTTATCTGCTGTCTCCACGCCGCGCACGCAGGGAATATTCAAAAAGCCCAACCTTCAGCTTTCAGAAATTCTATTAAATTCTTATCTCTTTGCAGCAGGCTCTTTTTTTGCAATCCCATTGTTATGCATTGGAGCTGAAATCAATCACCGGCCGTGCACGCCGCATCAGGATGATTTCAGACCGTGGGCGCCGCGGAGAGAGAGAGAGAGAGAGAGAGAGAGAGAGAGAGAGAGAGAGAGAGAGAGAGGATTCACTCAACAACAGCGTCAACAATCGGATAAACAAAAGAGAGAAAATAGTCAAAAAAACAGGAAATAAAAAAGCCCTGGCCCTGATCCAGCACCAGGACCAGCAGGGAAAGTTGCACCAACAGGTCGATGCGGCCCACAGAAAATATAAAGTAACACTTATAGAACAGTTTAAAATACGATAATCAATAACTAAACTATGATAATCAATAACTAAACTATGATAACCAATAACTCTGCCTTTCAATGTAACTGTTTGTAATGTTTTTGCATGTGTTTTTAATGTTTTTTTATTTGTTTTTAATGTTTTTGCATGTGTTTTTAATGTTTTTTATGTGTTTTTAATGTTTTTTTATGTGTTTTTAATGTTTTGCATGTGTTTTTAATGTTTTGCATGTGTTTTTAATGTTTTTGCATGTGTTTTTAAAGTTTTTTCATGTGTTTTGTCTGAGCTGTTTTGTGTTTTCTCTGAACTCTCGACATCAAGCAATGCAACTTTTTATATTTTAGTTTGTATTCCTGTTTTATTTATTTTATTGTCTCTTGTTTGTTTGTTTATTTACAGCACTTTGTTGCGGCTGTGGTTGTTTTTAAAGTTCTTTACAAATAAAGTTGAGTGGAGAGGTTGCTCTCAATGATTCCTCCAGAAAATAAATACAGGAGAAATCAAATTAAAATGTAATATTCACTATAAATAAAAGCCATTCTTTTTCCTCTGGTGTGTTTTCAGGACTGCGGACAGCTCCACAGAGCTCTGAGAGTGTGTGTGTGTGTGTGTGTGTGTGTGTGTGTGTGTGTGTGTGTGTGTGTGTGTGTGTGTTCAGGACTATGGACAGCTCTCAGACCAACATCAGCTGTTGTTGAGGGAACAAAAGGCTTTTGTCTGAACTTTCTCAAAGTTATTCAGCTGAAGTATTTATTGATGTCTCTACTTATCTCAATACTTCACCACTTTATTACAAGTAAACACACTCGTTAATGAATAAGACGTTATTTAAAGTAAAACACTGGATCTTTGAAACAAAGAAATCAACGTTCACTCTAATATTTTTATATAATTATCACAACTAAAGTCAATAAATCAAACTGAATATACTTAACAAGCCTAATAAACCTTATTGAACCTTTTATTTATGTCTCAAGTTGAGACTCTGTAGTGAGCTCTAGTCTGTGTTATGAGGCTCTAAACTAAAGTCAGTTCAAGACAAATCTGCTCCTTTTAACTTGTGTTTTATGTTTTAATAACTGAGTAATTAAGTTCTATTACTAAAAAAACTATAAACACCAACTTAACTAAACTAACTGAAACCAAACTAAAATAATCGTGAATAAATATTTGCGACTATAAACCTGATTTGTAACTGACAAACTAAATAAAACTGAAATATATTTTTATTTTTTAATGAAGGGAACATTGAACAGTCTGGACTATGTGACACTAAACTAGTGAATCAAACCCTTTAACCAAAGTTTAAATAACTTCTGATGATGCTGAGAGAAACACAAACACACTTATTAACTAAATAACTGAAACAAAACAAAAACAACTAAAACAATATAAACTTACTAACTAACTAAATACATAAATTACTATAACTATAACAGTTTGACTTCAGTTTGATTAAGGTTTAGTTGTGATAATTATATAAGCATATAAAAGTGAACGTTGATTTCTTCGTTTCAATGAAGTTGACTATTAAAAGATCCAGTGCTTTACTTTAAATTATATCTTATTTATTAACAAGTTGACATAACAACTTGAAATAAAGTCGTGAAGTATTGAGATAAGTGGGGACATTAATAAATAAATACTTCAGCTAAATAACTTTGACAAAGTTCCACATAAACACATTTTCCTCTAACTTAACTAAAATAACTGAAAACAAACTAAAACAATATAAACTTACTAAGTAACTAAACAAATAAGTATAAATATATATATACACAGAGAGAAATATATATATAGAGTTATAATTATAGTAATTTATGTATTTAGTTAGTTAGTTAGTTAGTTAGTTAGTTTACTTAGTTAGTAAGTTTAGATTGTTTTAGTTTGTTTTCAGTTATTTTATTTAAGTTAGAGGTAAATGTGTTTATATATATAAATAGTTTGTTTTTAAACTAAAACAATCAAAACTTAGACCTACTAACTAACTAACTAACTAACTATAAATATAACTATAAGTATAAATGGGAAAAGTTGTGAAAGTAGTTCCTGTGTAGTAACAAACAAAGTGTGTGTGTGCATTAGATGCAGATGGCCCTCAGGGGCCCTCAGGGGCCCTTCCCTGTGACGTCACCGGGCCCATAGCAGTTGCATGGTGTGTATGGTGCCAGTATAAATATTAGATGGGCAGCAGCTGACCGAGCGGGGCGCTGAGGTTGGGCCCGGGGAGGCCCCTGGAGTCCCTCGACAGATGGAACAAGCCGACAGACTAACACAACAAAAAAGTTTTTAATAAGCCCGCAGCTTGGCATTGTCCCCACGGTACCGGGGCCACACGGTCCCCTAGGGGACCAACTGTCCTTTGTCTGCTCTGTTACCGTGGGGGTCGAACTTTAGAGGAACTTATTGGCTGCAGAATACATCACAAGTTTATTTAGTTTATGAGTGATGAATTAAAACTGTGCGTAAAAGACACGAGCTTAAAAAAAATAATCCAGCTGGTTCAGACAGAAACATTTAGTCTGTTTTAATCCGACACGGCGACAAAAACTTTAAAATGCTTTAATCTGGAAACAAACATCACTTTGTTGTGATTTTGTTCCGTTTAATATTAATTTCTAGCGGTTATTATAGCGGTTATTATAGCGGTTATTATTACTTTATTCTAGTGCGTAAAGACTTGGTGAGAGCGAGCCGCGGAGAGTTTCTCCTGTCAGACAACAACAGATGCCACAACACACACACACACACACACACACACACACACACACACACACACACACACACACAAGCTTTCTCTTTCTTTAACTTTCTGCTGTAAATATTAAATAATGAGAGAGATACGAACCTAGAAAAGAGCGACACAGCTTCATGTTTGCTCCTCCTTCCTTCCTTCCTTCCTCTCTGTCTCTGTCTGTCCGCCCAGAGCTGCTGGCAACTTTACTTCTGCCGAACAAAGTTGCTCAAACTTTAGTTCAACTTCCCCGGCCGGAGGGGGAGGGGCCTGAGCCGCTGAGTGACAGCCGGGGAGAGCCAATAGGAGAGCAGATGTGAGCTCCTGCTGCTGCAGCTGGAGCCAATCACAGCAGGCCAGGCTCAGCTTTCAACAACAATAGAAACAAGAGCAACAAAGAGCATCTGCTGCTGCCGGCAACTTCTCACACTAATCTCCCCCAGCAGCAACCTGATTCACCTCCATCACCAACACTCACACAGCTTCTACCAGGATCACTGTTGCTTTATTTAAAACTCAAACTGAGCTTCATATTTTAGGATAAAACTCCAAAAGCATCATAGCAACAATATCCTTCAATAGTCAACTTTATGTGTAAAACACGTTAAAAACAACCACAAAGATTGTTTGTGCTGCACACAAACAAGCAAAACAAGAACAATAGAATAAATAAAACATGAATAAACACTAAAATTAATAGTTTCATTGCTTTTAAAAAAAACAAGAAATAAAAGAAAACCATAAAACACTTTAAAAACAACCAGCCGCAACAAAGTGCTGCACACAAACAAGCAAAACAAGAACAATAGAATAAATAAAATAGGAATAAACACTAAAATTTATAGTTTCAATGAATAAAAGCAAACCATAAAACACTAAAACAAGAGCAGAGTCTCACAAATATGACAAAAAAGTTGAGTTGCAGAGAAAGAAACAGCAGTAAAGTGATAAAAGTCTCTAAAGTTAAATATGTAGATATTATAATGAATCTGTGCTGAGCTGTTATATTTATTTCACATGTGTGTTATTATGTATTCAGTCTAACTAATCTCTCTTTGATATAATTTCCCGTCTCTGATTCTGCGACGTGTCGTCATGTGATTGATGTGGAGGCTTCAGGGTTTCCATCAGCTGGGACCAAACACAGCAGATGGACACTCGTTTAGAGAAGTTAGAGGGACATTTTCACTTTAACTGGAGGAATATTCAGTCTGAGTCTGGGACAGACAGACAGGCAGACAGACAGACAGACAGACAGACAGACAGACAGGAGGACAGACAGACAGACAGACAGACAGACAGACAGACAGGCAGACAGACAGACAGACAGGAGGACAGACAGACAGGAGGACAGATAGACTGACAGACAGGAGGACAGACAGACAGACAGACAGACAGGAGGACAGACAGACAGACAGACAGACAGACAGACAGACAGACAGACAGACAGACAGACAGGAGGACAGATAGACAGACAGACAGGAGGACAGACAGACAGACAGACAGACAGACAGACAGTCAGGAGGACAGACAGACAGACAGACAGACAGACAGACAGACAGACAGACAGACAGACAGACAGGAGGACAGACAGACAGACAGACAGACAGACAGACAGACAGGAGGACAGACAGACAGACAGACAGACAGACAGACAGTCAGGAGGACAGACAGACAGACAGACAGACAGACAGACAGACAGACAGACAGTCAGGAGGACAGACAGACAGACAGACAGACAGACAGAGAGACAGACAGACAGACAGACAGACAGTCAGACAGACAGGAGGACAGACAGACAGACAGACAGACAGACAGGAGGACAGACAGACAGACAGACAGACAGACAGGAGGACAGACAGGAGGACAGACAGACAGACAGACAGACAGACAGACAGGAGGACAGACAGACAGACAGACAGACAGACAGACAGACAGACAGACAGACAGACAGGAGGACAGACAGACAGGAGGACAGACAGACAGGTCCTCCTCTCTGACAGCAGATGGTCTGCCACATAATGAGCTCTCTGCTCCCATTACCCCATCACCTCCTCCTCCACCTCCTCCTCCTCCACATTCTCCTGCTTTATTCTACACTTTTCATTTCATCTCACACACATTTACTGACAGGATTGTGTTGATTTCATTGTCAACTAATATAAACCCAACTGACTAATATAAACCCAACTAACTAATATAAAGTAATCTAAACCTATAAATGTAACCTTCAATAGAAGCTTGAAACAAAGAACAAAACTCAACAACACTAAATGCAACTTCCCTTAACTTGAATGAATCAAACTAAACAAAGTTAAACAAAGAAAATTAGCTTATTATACAAAAGCTGAAATAGTCACACCTAAACTAAACTAACTAACAAACAAACTAACTAACTAACTAACTAACTAACTAACTAACTAACTAACTAACTAACTAACTAACTAACTAACTAACTAACTAACTTAACTGAATTAAACTAAACTTAACTTAACTTAACTTAACTAAACTTAACTGAATTAAACTAAACTAAACTTAACTTAACTTAACTTAACTGAATTAAACTAAACTTAACTTAACTGAATTAAACTAAACTAAACTAAACTAAACTAAACTTAACTTAACTGAATTAAACTAAACTAAACTAAACTAAACTTAACTTAACTTAACTGAATTAAACTAAACTAAACTTAACTTAACTTAACTTAACTTAACTTAACTGAATTAAACTAAAGTAAATCTCCTCATAAGCTTATAAATCATTAAAATAAACTGTATTAAACTACACTAAACACATCTACACACTTATTCAAACCTGAACCAAACCAATCTAAACCAAACTAAACTAAACTAAACTAACCCAAACTAAACTAAACTAAACTAAACTAACCCAAACTAAACCAAACCAAACCAAACTAAACTAAACTAAACTAAACTAAACTAAACTAAACTAAACTAAACCGAATTAAACTAACCCATCAGTTATTCCTCTAACTAAACTGAATGAAACTAAACTCAATTCTCTCTGCACTAGTGAGTGTTTCTAAAACCAACTCCATCAGCTCCAGCATCAGTTTTAATATGAACCATCGTATATAAAATATAAAAACCATCTCCACCTCCATGTTTTACACATTTATTCTGATTATTCTTATCTTTATTCTGATTATTCTTATCTTTATTCTGATTATTCTTATCTTTATTCTGATGATCCAGAGAAGATGCTGACCTTATCTACACATGAAACTTTTAAAATATTGCTTATTAAAACACAGATCTGCTCTCCATCCCTCCAGGCTCATCTCCTCCACACACACACATTAATAAATACACTCATTATTAATCTGTTTGTTGCTGCGTGTGTGTGTGTGTGTGTGTGTGTGTGTGTGTGAAGGTGTTAAAGAGGACCGAGGTCTCAGCAGAAACTTGTTTTTTATTTTATCTGAGATACCAGACAGCCTCTTGGATTCTTCATTAGCCTATTAACTTCACTGTTCACCCCCACCCTGCTGCTCCCCCACCCTAATAGGACCCTACGCCCACACACACACACACACACACACACACACACACACACACACACACACTCTCTCCTGTTATTCTTCTCTGTGTATAACAAGCAGCTGAACTCTGACATAGCCTCCAGCTGGCCTGGAGACACTGGTGACAATAAAGTTTAAACAAATACACACACACACACACACACACACACACACGTGCACATGCACATGCATGCACACACACACACATACACAGACTGAGAGTAGAGTAGTAAACAGGACCTTGTTGATAAAATGACCTGTGTGAGCTAATTAATGTAAATTTCACTCCGTCTTCATCATCATCATTATTCAAAAGTCTCTTAAATGTTCCCTCCTACGCTCTTTATTCTCATTATTCAGCATGTGGAATAGTAAGAACTGTGGACGGAGACAAAGGGGTCAGCGCTTCGCTGGAAGGGAAACAAACGCTCTTCCTTTAATAAATGTGCACATTTCTTAGTTTGAAGTAAGAAGAAAAAAGAGCTTGTGTATAATTTTGATCCGGAGGTATGTGATGAAGAAGAGGAGAAGAAGAACTTTTCTTTTTTTCTTTTGCACACTGCAAAAAAAGCCAACTTGTATTTTTTGGCCTAAAACAGTGATTTAAGTTGGTAAAACTTATAAATTTAAATATATATATTGATATTTAGGGCAATAATGTAAGTTATCACAACAAAGGAAGCCAGTTGTCTGCTCAAAAACAAGTTGGTGAGTTGTTGTTACTTATATCTTTAAGTTGGGGTTCACAACAAGGGACAATAGTTCTGATAACTCTTATTTCTTTGTTGGGAAATGCGGGAAAAGCCAACTTTCCAAGTTGAAAATGCACTTGAAGTCTCATTGTGGCTGTTGTTGTTGCCTCCAGCTGGAGTCTACACTGTAATAAATTATTCTGTAGTAATTTAATTTAACTTAATATATTTGATAAAATGTATTAAATATAAATGCGTCCTTGATTTTGAGGCAGTTGTTTAAGTAACTTTAATATAAAATGTTTGAGATAGAATCTACTTATTTTGATCACATTAAATATAATCTTTATGTGTCTGTAATTCTAAATCAAGAGAATTTTGAATGAATCCAACACAATAGAATTAGTCTGTTTTTAATTGACAGGCACTTCCTGTTAAGTTGTTATTAACTCAACTTGTAACATAGTTAGATTTAATTAATAATATTGCGTGCAATCTGTTGCCTCAATTTAATTGAGTAGCTAATCAACCCTTAATTAAATGAATTAAAATGATACAGGAGTTTTATTCTGAGTTGTGTTGTGTCGTACTTCGTTTGTTGGAGAAGACAACCAACACATTTTCAACATTTAAACACAAACAGGTTTTCGGTCATTAGCGAAAGCTAGCGGCTAACTGATGCTAGCGGCTAACTGATGCTAGCAGCTAACTGATGCTAGCGGCGCTGCTTGTTACAGCTACAAGAGTAGCCATTAGCATATCAATGCTAACTCAAATTGTGGTCTCAACATTAGCTGACATTTCATAGCAGCGTTACAATCGTGCCAATTCAGCACATTGCCGAAGTTAGCAGAAGTAAGGATTAAAAGTTATTATAATGTAAAATTATAAGTTAGTACAACTTACAGTTGAGTTGACAAAAAACTCAAAAACAAAACTTAAAATATTTAGTTTAATTGTCCAACTTAAAATTTTATTGAAGTTTGTTGCCTTGAAATTTTGAGTTGACCCAACTTTTCTTTTTTCTTTTTTTCTTGGCTCAGTGTTGGACACACACCGACTCGTCCTGGACGCACAGATGGACGTATGACATGAGAGTCCTGTTCTGGCTCTCATTAGAAGGACCAGGTTCAGAACAGGACGGCTTTATCTCTCTCCCTCTCTCTCTTTCACACCCCCAGCCTCTCTCTCTTTCTCTCTAACATCCATGCAGTGTGATCATACCGATATCTGTCAGCTCCTATTAGACACAGCTAACACTCCAACTACACTAACTACACAGTCCAACTGCACTAAAAACACTTTGGGGCGAAATTGAGGTATAATTCAAAACTCCTTGATGTCTGTTTTATCTTGTGACAAAGTTTTAGATTTCAATTTTGCTTTATTGCAGAGAAATAATGAAATAAAAGTTACAGTAACTACAAAATCCAACTCAAAACCAAAACAGTTAAAAACTTACTTACTTACTTACATTTAAATTTACAGTAGAAAACCCACTCACTGTGTTTTTTATGGTGACCACAGCGGACGGTATTTTACCGTAAACTAAACAGATTATTTTTTACAATGTACATGTTTTTGGTCTGGGGGTGAACTGTCCCTTTAATCTGCCAGACCTTAATCTCCTGAAGCCTCATTTAATTAGTTTTGGGTGAACTTTGTCATGCATTTTTGCACTGAGGAAGAATTTTGTCTCACATCACTAACATTGGACTATTTTCTTTGAAAAACTGTAAATGTATCCTGCACTGTAAAAAATAATCTGTAATTTTGTGTCATATTTGATCATTTTGCTTTTTTTTTGGTAATTTTGTGTCTTTTTTTTGATAGTTTTATGTCTCTTTTGGTCATTTTGTGTTTTATTTGATCATTTTACGTATTTTTTTTCGTAAGTGAGTGGGCTTTGATGTAAATATCAGCAAAAACTGTCATTTAGACTGAACATTCCCGTTATGTTTTAGGGTAATTGTGTCATTCAGTCACACATCATGGTATTTATCCATTAACTTTACATGAAAATATTATATTTTTACAGCAAAACTGTGTGTTTCCTACAGTTTATGACAGTAAAAGTTAAAGTTTTGTGCTATACTTTGATTTACGGTAATTAAAATTGTCTACTATAGTAATGCACAATTTTCTGCTGTAATTTTACAGTTTTACTGTAATTTCTACATACATTTTTTACAGTGTGTAACCCCCCCTTTTATTGGGGTTATGAATCTTAACAGGCATGTGCATAAATACACTCTGAGTGAAAGGAAAAGGCCAAGATAGAGACAAAGTTTGGTCTGGATGTCACTTTAAATGACTGGAGGATGACTGGAGGTCTGGGGAGACCCCCCCCCCCACCAGCCTGATCCTAGCCGGGGTCTCCCACAGGGGGGCGGAGGGGCGGGGGGGTGGGGGGGTGGGGGGATAACATGTGGAATGGGGTCACTCTGCCAAAAGGCATCACATCCTGGAATCCTCCGTCTCGTCTGCTGATCTACGTCACTTCTTAGACTCATCTAGAATTAATGCACTGTAAAAAAAAAAAAGGTGTTTAAAAACCAGATCAAACAGTAAATCTGAGGGAAATGATCTTGCTGCATGGACAGATAATTTACCTTGACAAGATTTATTACATTAAGATTATTAAATCTAGAAATAAGCATGTTGAACACTAAAGAAATTAACTCTTAAAACAAGATAAATTATCTAACACTTCTAAAACTAAAGTTTTTTTTAAATCTTCTTCTGTTGTGTTTCTGAGTATTTTTTTTATTTTTTCCTGACTATTTTATTTCTTTTTTTTTCTGACAATTTTTTCAGTTTTTCTGAATAATTTTTTCGGGTTTTCTGACTTTTTTGTTTTGTTTTTTTCAGAGTATTTTTTTTCTATTTTTTAGAGTATATTTTTTCTGTTTTTCAGAGTAAATTTTTTTCTATTTTTCAGAGTAATTTTTTTCTATTATTTAGAGTAATTCTTTTCTGCTTTTCTGACTATTTTTTCTGTTTTTCTGACATTTTTAATTAAATTTTTCTTGTTTTAAGAGTTAATTTCTTATTTTTAAGTGTATAACAACATGCTTATTTCTAAATTAAATAATCTTAATGTAATAAATCTTGTCAAGGTAAATTATCTGTCCATGCAGCAAGATCATTTCCCTCAGATTTACTGTTTGATCTGGTTTTTAAACCCCTTTTTTTTACAGTGCGTGGGACTTTTTCCCATCTCTAACTTATCTCTTCATAGCGTAAATCTCTAAACATGCACAGCAGCATGTGAAGAAGTTTATAATCAGCCCTCCTGCCCCTTAAAGTCACTCTCTGGGCTGATTCTTCCACCTTCTCTCCACCACTTGACCCTCCATCTTTCCCTTCTCCTGCTCTCTAACTCTATCTTTTCCCCTCTTTCAGCTCGTCCTGCGCTCTCAGGGCAGCAGAGCAGCAGCAGGCTGGGCCAACATGCAGCCTGAGCCGCGGTAAATACAGGCAGCACTTCACATACAAGGCCTGATTACAATGACAAAGGCTGCCACACTTTAGGGAGGAGCTTGGAGCAATTTGGTGGCTGTGGGGGCCATTGAGCGAGTGGCATACTTAATGGGCTTTGTGTGCCAGAAGAAAAGGTTCTGAGCTTCTGGGCCCAGCTGTCACTATGGAAAATATCAGACTGACACAGCAGCCGACGCTCTCTGGCTGCCTCGCTTTTCTTCTTCCAACCCCCCACTCCTCCTCCCTCCTCCCTCCTCTCTCTCTCTCTCTCCACTCTTTCTCTCTCGTTAGCAAGCACAAAAAAGTGAAAGCTGTTGGAAAGAAAGAAAGAACCTAAATGAGAACTCCCTCTCTCTCTTTTTCTCTCTCTCACACATAAATATAATGCGCAGCAGGCTGACTCTGCAGCAATTATTCAAACCCTAAACCCAGAGGGATAAATGACATTATTACATTTCACTACTTAATTAAGTGTGTGGATAGTTACTAAGCGTTAACCATCATGCATGCATAATGCACTGAGATATAGTCACTTTGCTTCATAAAGCACGCTTTCACTCACATGTATGTATGGCGCAAGAAAAACAAATGTGTGTGCATGTACAGTTAGTGAGATAAATAAAAGATGATCAATTTTTCTAACAAATGGTGACCCTGAATGCACAAAAAACATGAAGCTTACGCAAGTGTATTCTTCTTCTAACGAGCAATAGAATCTTAATTATCTTGTTCTGAGTATAACCATAGTTTTATGTGCTTATTTTGTCTTGTATAGTTAGTAAAACCTTTTAAAAAAGTCACAAAGTAACAAAAATGAGTGAATAACCCTTCACAGGGATTTCAGTCTTGTTTAAAGTCTTCTTTGTGACATTCTGAGCTTTGTGCCGAGATATTTTTACTTAATTAAAGAATTCTTACACAGAAAAAATGTACTTATTGCACTAGCAGATAATTTGACTTGTTTCAAGCATGTCATTTCTTAATTCTTGTCATTTATTTCTTGTTTTTTGTCAGTTGGTTTTTGCAGTGTACACTATGTGATTGTTAGGCCTCACATGGCAATAAGACTCCATCATGAAGTGGACTTCTTTAGGATTGACATTGTGAGCTTTTTCACGCTTTTCAATCTATTTAACTGTTTAATATTATGAATTGTTCCCCAAAATATTGGCTCCAGTTGAGAGTTTTAGTTGCATGGAGTTTAAATGATGATCTACCACCAGTATCTACCCACAGATACTGAAATGAGGAAAAACTGCTAGTTTCAAGTATTTCTGCCTTATTTTAATGTTACTACAGTCGGGCTTTTCAAGCCACAATTGCTCAAAATAAGTATATTTGTATTTATTTGAAGACATAATTGTTTTTCCAGTGCCGAGATATTTAACTTACTTAAAGAATTCTTACAAAGAAACATTTACTTACTGCTCTGGCAGATAATTTGACTTGTTTCATGTATTTTCTTAATTCTAGTCATTTATTTCTTATTTGTCAGTAGTTTTTTGCAGCGATGTGACTGTTAGGCCTCACATGGCAGTAAGACTCCAACATGAAGTGGTTTCCAGCAGCACCAAACGACAGTTTATTTTCTAGAAAGGACTTTTCTCCAGTGATAACAGGGTTTGGCTAGGAAACAAAGACAGAGAGATCCTCTGAAGCAGCTCTTTGGTTACGCTTTCTGAATCCTTGTACGCAAAGAGAAAAAAGCGCTCACACTCCAGATCCAAGTGTATTACACCAGCTCTGTGACTTATGGCACTGTAACACCGAGCATAATACACACTCCCACGCACATACACAGCAAGCTTGTGCCCAGGCAAGCGCACACTGGAGGCGAACAGACACACAAACACATGCGCACAGTGGCACAGCGCTGCATTATTGAAACACAGCACAAAGCCAGAGTTGGATGTTGTTTCACCTAATCTCTTTGATACCACTGTGGTGCTGCTAAGCTCCAGAAAATCAGCTTAGCAGATGTCCTAAAGTGTAGGTGGCTTGTTTGGTGAGGCACGAGAAGAAAACGCTACAAGAAGAAGAAGAAAAAAGTGAAAGAGGAAGAGTGGGGGCAGGGCCTCGGATCTGGAACGAGGCCCTGACGAGTTCAACTCAATCCCTCTTTACTTCTGTCTGCCAGACGAACCACAAGGACTCTTTTCTTTCTCTTTTCTTTCTCTTTCCTCCGACCTCTCACTTTGTGTGCTCACATTGCCGTGAGTGTGTTATCTTTCCAGCCAAAGAACTTCTCTTCTCCTGATAAAAGTGGTGATAATCATCATAATGACAACTTTTTTTTTCACAAGCTTGCACACGCTGGTTCGCCTTCTAGCCCCAACCTGAGCTCAGACATCAGCTAATTATAGCCTAGCCTTTACACACACACACACACACTCTCACACTCTCTCTCACACACACACACACCCATATTGCATGCATTATCAGCACAAGTGAGACATCTGTATGCAAATGTTGAGGGGCGGGGAGTGGGCCGGCTCTAGTGATGTTATGGTGGTGAGGGATGGACTGAAGAAGGTCGACCTCTAAAGGAGTGTGTGTGTCAAGAGCTGGTGCATATATGTATGGTATCCATAGTAACCAACTAATCCAACTCAAGATGGCTCACTGACACTGTCATCTTTTATCTTTTTCTCCAGCCTCATGCATTTCACTTTTACTGGCTCACACAGCTCATCTCCTGACGTGGATAATACAATGCAGAAACACACACATCTAATGCAGAAACACACACGTTCAATGCAGAAACACACACATGTCTAATGCAGAAACACACATATGTTTAATGCAGAAACACACACGTTCAGTGCAGAAACACACACGTTCAATGCAGAAACACACACGTCTAATGCAGAAACACACACGTTCAATGCAGAAAACACACACGTTCAATGCAGAAAACACACACGTTCAATGCAGAAACACACACATCTAATGCAGAAACACACACGTTCAATGCAGAAAACACACATGTTCAATGCAGAAACACACACGTCTAATGCAGAAAACACACGTCTAATGCAGAAACACACACGTTCAATGCAGAAACACACACGTCTAATGCAGAAACACACACGTTCAATGCAGAAACACACACGTTCAATGCAGAAACACACACGTTCAATGCAGAAACACACACATGTCTAATGCAGAAACACACACATTTTATGCAGAAACACACATGTCTAATGCAGAAACACACATGTTCAATGCAGAAACACACACGTTCAATGCAGAAACACACACGTTCAGTGCAGAAACACACACGTTCAATGCAGAAACACACACGTTTAATGCAGAAACACACACGTTTAATGCAGAAACACACACGTTTAATGCAGAAACACACACGTTCAATGCAGAAACACACACGTCTAATGCAGAAACACACACGTTCAATGCAGAAACACACACGTTTAATGCAGAAACACACACGTCTAATGCAGAAACACACACGTTTAATGCAGAAACACACACGTTTAATGCAGAAACACACACGCTCAATGCAGAAACACACACGTTTAATGCAGAAACACACACGTTCAATGCAGAAACACACACGCTCAATGCAGAAACACACACCTTTAATGCAGAAACACACACGTGTGATGCAGAAACACACATGTTCAATGCAGAAACACACACGTCTGATGCAGAAAAACATGTTTCATGCAGAAACACACTAGAATATTTGAGTCTCAAACTCGCGTTAATTTTGTGTCTTTTTTTAATAATTGTGTCTTTTTTAATAATTTTGTGTCTTTTTTTGGTAATTATGTGTATTTTTTGGTCATTTTGTCTTTTTTTCAGTCATTTTGTGTCTTTTTTTGTAATTTTGTGTCTTTTTTTGGTCATCTTGTGTCTTATTTTAGTTATTTTGTGTCTTTTTTGGTCATTTTGTGTCTTTTTTAAGTAATTTAGTTTTTTTTCTGTAATTTTGTGTCTTTTTTTGTAATTGTGTGTCTTTTTTGGTCATTTTGTGTCTTTTTTCAGTCATTTTGTGTCTTTTTTTGTAATTTTGTGTCTTTTTTTGGTCATCTTGTGTCTTATTTTAGTTATTTTGTGTCTTTTTTGGTCATTTTGTGTCTTTTTTAAGTAATTTAGTTTTTTTTCTGTAATTTTGTGTCTTTTTTTGTAATTGTGTGTCTTTTTTGGTCATTTTGTGTCTTTTTTTAGTCATTTTGTGTCTTTTTTGGTCATTTTGATACTGCCTCCAGCAGGTAATTTGAGTTTGAGACCCCTGATCTAAAATATCTAGAACTCTGTCTACAGCTAGATCCAAAGAGAGCTTGGCGTCTGCCGCAGCCATGTTGGATCCGTAAGAAAACTACAAGCTTCTGTCTGTACAATAGACAATAGACATCCCTCCCTGTTCTCTGATTGGATACCAAAAGCAGTGCAGCATGGGTAAACCCAGACTAGAAACACACGTCCAATGCAGAAACACACATGTCTGTTTTCGAGTAATAAAACATGCAATCCTTCACTGATATACTCTCAAGTGTTGCACATCAAGGTGCTTCTATTGTCACTGAAGTATCAGAGAAATGTATTTCAGCCTCATGTGTCCTCTCCTCAGTTTATCCGTGAGAGTGAGCGTGGTATGTAGCACTTCAGTGTAAAACCATCTTAATAGCAGTGTCTTGTATGTCCATGGTAATGGCCATAAAAGTGATGAAGAGATAGGGAAAAAGCCTTGAAACATGAGTCTACAGACATAATGTGGACATAGAAAACCAGACACTATGTTCTTTTTCAGTGCGCACATATACCTGAGACAAACATCCATTCAGTTATAAAACATATCAGAGAAATGCTTTCATATGCTTTACTTTGTTCTATCGCAAATATGAAGCAATTGTTGTTGTTTTTTTGTGAAAGGTAAAATATTTGGTCATTCCAACAAGTTCAACATTCATTTTAAACTAGAAAATTTCCAAAGAAATGTTGAGTGTGCTTGACTCTGGCCCGTGACTCTCACCCAGACATTATTAGATTACAATTTTCCACCAATCAGAGCAGATCAATCAACTGAAATCAACTGCTCCTCTGAAGCCACTGACTGAGAGCGAAAAACAGCAAAACTTCTCCTCAAACAGAAAGAGTTTTAGTCCAAACCGTAGCTCCTATCAGTGATTCGACTTCACTTTGAGCATCCTCAGTTCTTCCTGAACGTCTACATATGTGTTTTGTGAAGAAAAATTAAGAAATTGTTTTATTAGAGCGATCAGAAGAAACTGGTAGCTCTGCTTTTCCTCCAGAAATGTTCCCTCCTTTTTCCCATGGCGGTCTATGAGGCTGTGGGTGGTGTTGGTGGATCATCTGTGGTCCTACGCCCAAACTAGAACTCTGACAGCTTTACCACACCAATGAGAGGGACAAGACACATTTTACTACGTTTATATCTATAAATTATTTCTGTAGAGTGGTATCTGCAGCCTCGAGCGCAGTTTACAAATTTATTTTTTGACAATTTTTTCTCTCCCTCTGCACTCTAGCGATGAAATTATCAAAAAAAGACAATTAGACTATCAAAGAGACAAAAATGATCAAATAAAACACAAAATTACCAAAAAAGGACACAAAAAGGCCAAAAAAAGGCATAAAATGACACAAAGAAATACTTCAAATTACCAAAAAGACCAAAGAACCTAAAATGATCAAAAGAGACACAAAATGACCAAAATGAGAAGTATCATAAAATTATCAAAAAAAGACACAAAATGACCAAATTTATTTTTTGACAAATTTTTCCCTCCCTCTGCACTCTAGCGGTGATGTCATCCACTTTAGTCTCTCCATAGGGTTACGTTGGGGGGATTTTTTGCGTTTGTGTTTTTGCCGAATAAGTTGAAAACCGTTTGTCGGAACCCTTAGAAAAGTCATGGCACACTTGTTGTGTGTGACATAACGAGAAAATAATCAAAATGAGAAAAAAAGCCGAAGTCACGAAAAAAAAGTCAAAATGAGAAAAAAAAGCCAAAGTCACGAAAAAAAAGTCAAAATGAGAAAAAAAGTCAAAATGAGGAAAAAAAGCCATAGTCACGAAAAAAAAGTCAAAATGAGAAAAAAAGTCAAAATGAGAAAAAAAGTCAAAATTAGAAAAAAAAAAGTCAAAATGAGAAAAAAAGTCAAAATGAGGAAAAAAAGCCGAAGTCACGAAAAAAAAGTAAAAATGAGAAAAAAAAGCCGAAGTCACGAAAAAAAAGTAAAAATGAGAAAAAAAGAAAAAATGAGAAAAAAAGTCCAAATGAGAAAAAAAAAGTCAAAATGAGAAAAAAAGTCAAAATGAGGAAAAAAAGCCGAAGTCACGAAAAAAAGTAAAAGTGACAAAAAAAAAGCTGAAGTCACGGAAAAAAAGTCCAAATGAGAAAAAAAAAATGAGAAAAAACGCTGAAGTCACGAAAAAAAAGTAAAAATGAGGAAAAAAGCCGAAGTCACGGAAAAGAAGTAAAAATTAGAAAAAAAGCAGAAGTCACGAAAAAACAGTCAAAATGAGGAAAAAAAAGTAAAAATGAGAAAAAAAAGCCAAAGTCTCAAAAAAGTCCAAATGAGGAAAAAAAGTCCAAATGAGGAAAAAAAGTCCAAATGAGAAAAAAAGCAGAAGTCACGGAAAAAAAGTAAAAATGAGAAAAAAGGCTGAAGTCACGAAAAAACAGTCAAAATGAAAAAAAAAAAGCCGAAGTCACAAAAAAGTCAAAATGAGAAAAAAAGTCAAAATGAGAAAAAAAGCTGAAGTCACGAAAAAAAAGTCAAAAATAATGACAAAATAATGACAAAATAATAACAAAATAGTCAAAATGACAAAAAAAAGTCAAAGTCTGAATGAAATGAGGAGGAAGTCAGTTTCCAAATGTATTTTTTGACAAAAAAAATCCACCCTCTGCACTCTAGCGGTGATGTCATCCACTCTAGCCTCTCCATAGGGTTACATAGGCGTGTTTTTACTGAATAATTTGAAAACGGTTTGCTGAAACCCTTAGAAAAGAAACGGAAGAATAAAATCTAGGATTAAACCCGGTGGAGAGAATATAGTGAGCTGTTTAAAGCATCTCAACTACTGATCATATGCAGTAAAATGAAACTCAAAGTGAAGAAATATCACCGTGATGATAATATTATAATAAAAAGCTGTTGACTACTGTAGGACAACGTTCCCTGAGAGGAGCTCAGCTCTGTTCGGATCAGAGTTTGAAGACTTGCCATGGAACATGTAAGACAGAATTAAGCTCATGATAACTTCACTGGTCACAGTTTTTTCCAGCTTCATGTCTCATGTCTTGGATTTGAGAGGCGCCTCGCTCGCTCTCTGGAGCAATAACTGGAACATGTTGCTTCTGAGATTAAAGAGGGAATGTTTAAACACAGATGAAAATGATTAGAGGTGACTTTAATCTTTTAGTCTTTATTTTAGCAGTAAGAAAGGTTGTTTCTGATTACTTCAAGCTCCTAATATTAGCATTCTCTAAGATATTAAAAACATGGGATTAATCAAAGAATCAAGACGTCAATCTGCTTTATCAGGACGGTGTTGTTTGAAACTAATTTGGCAATATTCAGTGGTGGAATACATAAGTAAAATTTTGAGGTACTTGTACTTTAATTGAGTATTTCCATTTTATGTAACTTTATACTTCTACTTCACTACATTTAGAGGTAAATATTGAACTGTTTACTCCACTACATTTATCTGACAGCTTTAATTACTTTACAGGTCCAGATTTAACATAAAAACATGATAAATTTGAAGTGACTAGACTTTTTTTTTTTTTATTAAATCTTATAACAGTATATTAAGTAGTTCAAATGAGCTCTATCTTTACAAAATTAAAAGTCTGTTTACATAAATGCATCAATACAAATAATATATAAACAATAAACAATCTGAGTGGGTTCCTTCTGCATAACGAGTACTTTTACTTTTGATACTTTAAGTACATTTTGATGTTGATACTTTAGTACTTTTACTTCAGTAAGTTTTGAATGCAGGACTTTTACTGTAGTGGAGTAATTTCACAGTGTGTATTAGTACTTTTACTGTAGTGGAGTCATTTCACAGTGTGTATTAGTACTTTTACTGTAGTGGAGTCATTTCACAGTGTGTATTAGTACTTTTACTGTAGTGGAGTCATTTCACAGTGTGTATTAGTACTTTTACTGTAGTGGAGTCATTTCACAGTGTGTATTAGTACTTTTACTGTAGTGGAGTCATTTCACAGTGTGTATTAGTACTTTTACTGTAGTGGAGTCATTTCACAGTGTGTATTAGTACTTTTACTGTAGTGGAGTCATTTCACAGTGTGTATTAGTACTTTTACTGTAGTGGAGTCATTTCACAGTGTGTATTAGTACTTTTACTGTAGTGGAGTCATTTCACAGTGTGTATTAGTACTTTTACTGTAGTGGAGTCATTTCACAGTATGTATTAGTACTTTTACTGTAGTGGAGTCATTTCACAGTGTGTATTAGTACTTTTACTGTAGTGGAGTCATTTCACAGTGTGTATTAGTACTTTTACTGTAGTGGAGTCATTTCACAGTGTGTATTAGTACTTTTACTGTAGTGGAGTCATTTCGCAGTGTGTATTAGTACTTTTACTGTAGTGGAGTCATTTCGCAGTGTGTATTAGTACTTTTACTGTAGTGGAGTCATTTCACAGTGTGTATTAGTACTTTTACTGTAGTGGAGTCATTTCACAGTGTGTATTAGTACTTTTACTGTAGTGGAGTCATTTCACAGTGTGTATTAGTACTTTTACTGTAGTGGAGTCATTTCACAGTGTGTATTAGTACTTTTACTGTAGTGGAGTCATTTCACAGTGTGTATTAGTACTTTTACTGTAGTGGAGTCATTTCGCAGTGTGTATTAGTACTTTTACTGTAGTGGAGTCATTTCACAGTGTGTATTAGTACTTTTACTGCAGTAAATAAAGAATCTGAATACTTCTTCCACCTCTGAATATTACAGCAGGTGAATGTCCATTTCTCCAGTCAGATTCTCTGTGAATAGTTTCTTTTTGCCTCTACAAGCTGTTTTAAATCCTTCTTTCCTAGCAGGTGTTTTTATTTCCCAGTGATGATGAAGCAGGTGATGTCAGTGATGATGAAGATATTGCTGATAAACGCTTCATCTCTTTACATGACTCACTGTTTCCTGTCACAGCTCTGACCTCTCCTTCTTTTCTTCCACAGAGGAAAGGACCTAAGTACTTCTTCCACCTCTGGTAATAAGTGATGACGTGGGTAAATCAAATAGAAACCGGCTTTTCTAGAGCTGCACTGTAAAACTTTTTACTGTAAAATTACAGTAAATTACTGGCAGCAGTTTTGCCAGTAAGTTACTGTAAAACTTACAGTACCTCTACTGTTTTATAGAAATACAGGTCCGTTTACTGACAAACTGTCTCGTAACGCAGAAAAAAAATAGCATGACATTTAAATGTTTAACTCTAAATTATGTAACAACTAATCCATTTAAACTCTATATTAGGATTGCAGGAAAAACAACACATTGTGATTATTTCAGCCCAGACAAAAAAGAAATAAAATAAAACTTGTCTTCTTTTCGAAAATAATGACTTGATTTTCCTGACATGCTCAGCTGAAAACAGTAAATTCCTGAAAATAAATATATCATTTTGATCGTTGAATGCCTGAGCAATCATGATAACTCCCACAATGCATTGTTTTCACAGCAATATACTGTACAATCACAGTGACAATGACTTTACAAGACAGTTCTACTGGACACGTCGTCTCCCTGTGGACTTCCTGGTTCATTTTGTTTTGGTTACGCTGCGTTGTTAGGCCGGCCGCCATCTGACCTCAGAGTTACTTCCTGAACGTGTTCACACTAAATGAATCCAGGAGACACCTTTTACCTGTGGTAAGACTTTTGCTGGTCTTTTGCTACCAGCAACACCAGCTTAATGAGCAACGTGTGAGAGTGCTTGGTGTTCACTAGATGAACCTCCTCATCATGAGAAACTGTATCACCGTCGACAGGAGAGGAGGAGAAAACGGCTCGCAATCCTGACCGTGTGTTCAGACCGGACGCGTAGCGAACTCGCGGGAGTAGTTGAATTTAATTTGCGTCACTCGCGCAAGTAAATAACTCGCGAATTTTCGCCCAAGAGATTATTTAGCGCCAAATAATTGCCTCCATTTCATTCTGTCATCAACCATGACAAGCATAGCGTCCCTGTACCTGCTCTGGAAGTCCGAGATACGTCGGAAAACACGCCGTCGTGTCTGGGTGAGTGACATCATCCGGAGGCGCACTCAGCACGGAGAGAGGACCGCAGAGTACTTCTACCTTTTTCCTGTCCCTCCCATAGATATATATATAAACAGCCTTTCTTATAGATATCTATGGTCCCTCCTGCCGACCCACTCCTCCTTCCTGCCTCTTTTCTCCTCTCTCTCATGTATGTATCTCGGACACTGTCGTCCAGAATCTCAACGCTGATAGGCTGTCCCGACACAGCGTCACGCGAATATTTCGCCAAAGTTGAATTTATTGAACTCACGCGAATTCGCGTTGTTTCATTCGTGCTGCGACATTCGCGTCAATCGCGGCATTCGCGTCGCGCGAAACCCGCGATTCGCGCCGCCGGCAAAAATTTGCGTCTATTCGCGTGTTTGCATTGACTTTGTATGTAATCTTGTCGCGCGAAATATTCGCTACGCGTCCGGTCTGAACACACCGTGACAGTTACGGCAAAAAACTTCCTGTCATTGATACGAAGGTCCGAACTGTAAGAAAAAGTTATTTTCACACTGCAAAAGGTTGGGACCTTGGTTGGTTTGGTCCGTTTGGTTGGTTTGGTCCGGACCGAGACCACCTCTTCTGGTGGGACCAAACTTTGGTCCTTTCACACCTGGAATTTAGGTTGGGATCAAACTGAAAAGTCCTAAAGTCCGGACCAAACCAGATAGGTGTGAAAGCGCCCTAAGAAACTCTTGTTGTCTATTAAGATTTTTAACAACACACGCATCTACATCTTCTCCTGTTCGTTCCAGATAAAGTTCTTTTTGCTGCCGCTTGGAAAGTAATATCCGTTCTGTTAAACTTCTGGCAGCAGGTTGGTGGTTCCCAAGTTTGAGATAGAGAATGTAACAGTTTTACTGAATCAACTGAGAGTCTCTTGTGTTGTATCAGTGAGATAGAAAAGAAGAGAAGAAGAGAAGTGGAGATAGAAGGTTTAGGGAGGACTCAGTGATCAGTCGTTCTGTATTTAAGTGGCTGTGAAATGGCAGAAGAAGTGAACACTCAACAACATGATGTGGGAAACATTTGTTGGCGAGAGATAAAAGATACAAGAAATAAAGAATCATCTGTTCTGTCTACAGCGACACACAGAACATTATTTATCAATCAAACAAACGTAGAAACCAGCGCAGATCTGAGCGCAGAAATCATCTTATCATAGGGTTCACCTATGTAATATCACACCTTTAGTCAGGAGGCGGAGCTAAATAAAGGGACACGCCGCACAAAAGCACCACATTTTCTCTCCATCACTGTTTATGTGTGAAACATTCAGAAAACCTGCAGAGAGCTGGTCAGGTGTGGTGGTGAAGGTGGACTGATCACATCTTAGTGGTTGGAAATGTTATTAATAATACGAGTGAAGCTAATAAAGTTCAATTAAATGTATGTATGTATGTTAGGGTTAGGTTTCCCTCTCTCTCTCTCTCTTCAATTCAATTCAATTGGGTTTATTGTCATGACATAACAATGTATATATTGCCAAAGCAAGCATCAGAAAAAAAGATAACAAGATAAGGAAAGCAATATTTACAATAGATTATTATAATTCTGTTATTCATTTTAAAAGAAAAGAAAAACTAATAACAATAAAAGAAAGCAATATTTACAATCATTGAATTACAATCAACATATAATTTATACAATCTAACTGTAATAACAGCAAAAAAAGAAGAAAAAATAAAATAAAAAATAAAAACAAAACAAAACAACCAACAACTCTCTCTCTTTCCCTCTCTCTAATCCTCCTCCCTCTCTCCCTCTCTCTCTCTCTCTCTCTCTCTCTCTCCTCCCTCTCTCTCTCTCTCTCCCTCCCTCTCTCTCTCTCCCTCTCTCTCTTTCTCGCTCTCTCTCTCTCTCTCTCTCTCTCCCCTCTCTCCTCCCTCTCCCTCTCCCTCTCTCTCTCTCCTCCCTCTCCCTCTCTCTCTCTCTCTCTCTCCTCTCTCTCTCTCTCTCTCTCCCTCTCTCTCTCTCCTCTCTCTCTCTCTCTCTCTCTCTCCATCAGGCTGATGGGTAATTGAGGCACTCACAACACAGATCGGGGCTGTAGAGTCATGCTGAGCCTGGTCTGGCTCGCTGCCCCGGCCCTCTGCCACACACACACACACACACACACACACACACACACACACACTCACACACACACTCACACACACACTCACACACACTCACACACACACACACACACACACACACACACTCACACACACACACACACACACTCACACACACACACACACACACACTCACACACACACACACACACACACACACACACACAGAAACACATGCTGGTGCACACATAGACACACGTGCACCAAATGCTAACAGGCTGTCTGTCTTTACACAAGTGTGTACAGTCACACAGACGGACAAAGACTGGAGAAGCAGACACACACACACACACACACACACACACACACACACACATACATACTTAGGCAGACTCTGGGGTCGGATGACAGAACGCTTTAGGGGACAACTAAAAGATGAACTATTTTCAGATGTGAAGGATGCTCTCATTACAAAAATCACTCTGTTTTGTTGATTAAAGCTCCTTTTTTTCCACTATGATTTTTTACCTGCAGTTTAGGGACGTTCAAGCTTCCTTTGGGGACGTGGGATATACAAGCTCTGGAGTACACACACACACACACACACACCACACACACACACACACACACACACAGAGACACATGCTGGTGCACGCTTCACAAATGCTAACAGGCTGTCTTCACACAAGTGTGTACAGTCACACAGATGGACAAAGACGAGAAGAGAAGCAGACAAGTGTAGGGCACACACACACACACACACACACACACACACATCCTTGTACTTGTATCTTTGTGAGGACCCTCATTGGAATAGTGAGTTCCCTGACCCTTAACCCTTTAAAGAAGTGAGGACCGGCCGAAATGTCCTCACTTCTCAAATATGTCCTCACTCTGTTGGTTAAAAACGTGTTCTGGTCCTCACTATGTAGGACGTACAAGAACACACACACACACACACACACACACACACAGATCACTTGAACTCACTTCCATCCTTCAGACTACAGCAACTTTCTCTTATTTCCTCTTTCCTCTCCTTTGCTCTCCTCCCTCTCTTTACTCTTCTATTTTCTCCTCCTCTCTTTTCCTCTCCCCCTTTCTTCTCTTCCCTTCTCTCATCTCCTCCCCTCACCTGTCTCCTCTCTTTTCCTTTACTCCTCTTTTCTTTCCTTCTCTCAAACTTCTTACTAACCATCACCTCTCCTCTCCTTACATCTCATTCCCCTCACTTCCTCTTTCCTTTCCTCTTCTCATTCCCTCCCCTCTCCTCATCCTGTCCCCTATTTCTTTCCTTCTCCTCCTCTTTTCTATCCTTCTCTCATCTCCTCTCCTCTCCTCTGTCTTTCCCTCTGTTCCTCTTTTCCTTCCTTCTATCATTTTCTCCTTACTAACCCATCACCTCTCATTTTAGTTCTCCTCACTTCCTCTTTTCCTTTCCTTTCCCATTTCCTCTCCTCTCCTCTCTTTGTGTGTCCTTTGCTCCTCTCCTCTCTTTCCCTCTCTCCTCTCCTCCTCCTCCTCCTCCTCCTCTCCACCTGTTTGTCAGACCTTAGGCAAACAGGCTTGGCCTTAGGCAACGCTGAAGCCTCTTATGCTCCTCTCTCCTCTGCTCCCTCCCTCCCTCCCTCCCTCTCATCCCTCTTTCCTGGCCATCCTCCAGTTTAAACAGAAGGCTGTGCTGGGATAGAAAGTGGGAAAGAGAGAGAGAGAGAGAGAGAGAGAGAGAGAGAGAGAGAGAGGGAGAGAGGAGTGCTGCATGATTCATGTGTCCCCTGTAATGAAGACGGTCCAGTCTTTCAAGTGTTTGCTGTATAATGGAGTTTCAGGGACAGGCCTATCATTTTCTCCTAATAGCGCTTTCCTCCGCCGCACGCCATGACCCCTCTCTCCGAGCCCCCGCCCCCCGCACCCCTACTGTGGTAACTGCACATAACCACCACACACACACACACACACACACACACACACACACACACACACACACACACAGCGATTACCGACAGCTGCGGGAGTTTCTGAACGGCAAAAGTGGCCAATTTTCTCTCCCTTCCATTTAAACAACAAACAGGGCGTCGTGTTAAAATGGGAAGGGAAGAGAAGGGAAATTGGGCTGATAAGGGTTATTGTGAATCACAGAGAGTGGGTTAGCTGCTGGAGTAGCAGTGCGTGGAGAGCAGTGATTTTAATATTCTTGAGGTATACTTTGAGAGAGACAGCACTCACAACAAGACACTGCAAGGAAATCATCTTCAAGGGATTTTTAGATTTTTACAGGCATGCAGGGCTTCAAAATAAAGTCTGGGTTTATGTGTTCTCTCTCTCTGTAATCTAAAAAAAATGATTTTACTACCAAATCCTGGGTTGATAATGAAGGTCAACTGGTCCACTTTTTACATTTGGGACTAAAACTGGAATTTAGGTTAAAGTGGAGATTAATGTAGTGAATTAACCTTCACACAAACACCTTCAGACACTACACAAAAACTACAAATGGATCAAAATCAATTCTGTTCTTAATATTTGACTGATAAAAACAAAAGCCCCAGCCAAAAATTATTTATTATGTGGAAATATCTCTGTTTTTGCTGTTTTTTCTTTGAAAAAAAGTGACAACGTGCAATCAAACTGGCATTTAAAGGGTTAAAATCCTCAAAATCTTTGAATGTTTGGTAGTTTTGAGCAGTTGTGTTTATGTATTCTATCTTTCTGGTATTGTATGTGTCTGTATATATATATGTGTGTGTGTGTGGGGGGGGGGGGGGGGGGGGGGGGGGTGTTAACGGAGCAGATCTGTGTTTTTTAATGTGTTTTTTGTAAAAAAAAAAAAAAAATGTGTTTTTTATGTTTTTACGTGCGTTTGTGTATTTTTTGTAAATTTTTTAAATTTTTTGTGTTTTTTTGTGTGTGTGTGTGTCTGTGGGGGGGGGGGGTTCTGTGTTTTTTTTCTGTTTTTTTTCTGTGTTTTGGGGAATTTTTTGTCTTTTTGTGTTTTTACATGTGTTTTTGTGTATTATTTTTGCATGTTTTTTGACATTTATTTTGTGTGTTTTATGTCTTAGTGTGTGTGTGTGTGTGTGTGTGTGTGTGTGTGTGTGTGTGCAGGGGCCAGTTTTACCGGAGCAGATTGTGGAGTGTGTGTA
>NC_081521.1:1054834-1088702 GCF_030273125.1 Centropristis striata | reverse complement strand
GAAATGAAAAAGGTAAATATTAATTTTGTTGCCTCTGCTAACAGTGAACACATCACAACTTTAAACTAAACTAGAACTAACCGACAGCTTCGTCTTTACTTTGAGGGACTTTTTTTCTCAACACACTCTAGAAATAATTAATACAAGGAGGAAATATAACAAGATCAGAGAACTGGGAAATGATCTACAGTCACGTTAAATAGTAACACCATGCAGGAAAAGGTCAAATTAGAACGATGTTTAAAGAGTGAAATATAAAAACCTTTGACTCTTTATCTGTTGTTGTTTTCATAAAGCGCCTCTCACTGAGCAGCTCACAGAACATTGATCAGTTTGGGTCATTTTTGCATCTATTTTTGGTCAATTTCAAAATGCACTTCATCTTAAAATGAAGCACAGAAGAAGTTATCTCCTCCCATGTTTCCAGCCTGTTATGATGACGGGTTGTTTTAGTGGATGTGATCAGATTCACATGTTTTTAGTTCAAAAATAAAAAACATGTGAATCTGAATCAACATGTTAGGATCAATGAGACATATCGGTCAGGAAAGCTGCTCTTTCCCTGATGTTCATGAACGCGACACACACTTAGGGGCTGAGAAGCCTGTCAGTCATTGTCGTTCCCATGACAACGGGTTGTTTGGAGGTGGGCGGGGCCTGTGGATGTCCGGAGAGCTAACGGTTGAACTAGCTTGTTTTGGTGTCTGCGGCCCCCAGGAGCCTGATTAATCATTATATATATAACCAATAATTATATATATAACCAATAATTATATATATAACCAATAAAGCAGGTGATGGTAGTTAATGTACTGAGGAACGCTACAATATATTTAAACATACCAACAATCACTTGCTATGCTAACTTCACCTGCCGGTTGGTGTCATGGAGGCGTCGGGCTCCTTCATCTTCATCTTCATCTGTTTGTTTGTTTGTTTGTTTGTTTGTTTGTTCCTGCTGAAGCTTCAGAGTCTCCAGAAGCGTCTCCGGGTCCAGTTGGCTCCAGAAAACACTGAGAAAGTGTTTCCTGTTGTTGTTTTTGTGTCATCTCGCTGTAATTCCCTCGCTGATCTCCTCCTTTGAGCCCAGAAAGCCCGCCAAAAGAATGTGTTACTGATGTCGTCACGGGCAACGGCGCGAAACGACCGTGACGTGTTGGTGTTTAGGTCAACGGAAGCCTCGGAGGTCTAAACTCACGGGCCGAACACGTCGCTTTGCTGCGATTCTCGCTTTCTTTACGGGAGTTTGGGCGACTTGTGCAAATCGTGTAGATCCGTTGAGTTTTTATTTGTTTATTTTAATTTTATTCAAGTAGAGTGGTGACGTCATACGTCACTTCGCGGTCTTTCCCGGTCTTCGCTATTTCGTTCCGCCTTCTTCGACTGGAGAACACACACTGTATATAAATAAACACATAAACCATAGACTGTTTATAAATAAACACATAAACCATAGACTGTTTATAAATAAACACATAAACCATAGACTGTATATAAATAAACACATAAACCATAGACTGTATATAAATAAACACATAAACCATAGACTGTTTATAAATAAACACATAAACCATAGACTGTATATAAATAAACACATAAACCATAGACTGTTTATAAATAAACACATAAACCATAGACTGTATATAAATAAACACATAAACCATAGACTGTTTATAAATAAACACATAAACCATAGACTGTATATAAATAAACATATAAACCATAGACTGTATATAAATAAACACATAAACCATAGACTGTTTATAAATAAACACATAAACCATAGACTGTATATAAATAAACACATAAACCATAGACTGTATATAAATAAACACATAAACCATAGACTGTATATAAATAAACACATAAACCATAGACTGTTTATAAATAAACACATAAACCATAGACTGTTTATAAATAAACACATAAACCATAGACTGTATATAAATAAACACATAAACCATAGACTGTATATAAATAAACACATAAACCATAGACTGTATATAAATAAAAACATAAACCATAGACTGTATATAAATAAACACATAAACCATAGACTGTTTATAAATAAACACATAAACCATAGACTGTTTATAAAAAAACACATAAACCATAGACTGTTTATAAATAAACACATAAACCATAGACTGTTTATAAATAAACACATAAACCATAGACTGTTTATAAATAAACACATAAACCATAGACTGTATATAAATAAACATATAAACCATAGACTGTTTATAAATAAACACATAAACCATAGACTGTATATAAATAAACACATAAACCATAGACTGTATATAAATAAACACATAAACCATAGACTATTTATAAATAAACACATAAACCATAGACTGTATATAAATAAACACATAAACCATATACTGTATATAAATAAACACATAAACCATAGACTGTATATAAATAAACACATAAACCATAGACTGTATATAAATAAACACATAAACCATAGACTGTATATAAATAAACACATAAACCATAGACTGTTTATAAATAAACACATAAACCATAGACTGTTTATAAATAAACACATAAACCATAGACTGTTTATAAATAAACACATAAACCATAGACTGTATATAAATAAACACATAAACCATAGACTGTATATAAATAAAAACATAAACCATAGACTGTATATAAATAAACACATAAACCATAGACTGTTTATAAATAAACACATAAACCATAGACTGTTTATAAAAAAACACATAAACCATAGACTGTTTATAAATAAACACATAAACCATAGACTGTTTATAAATAAACACATAAACCATAGACTGTTTATAAATAAACACATAAACCATAGACTGTATATAAATAAACATATAAACCATAGACTGTTTATAAATAAACACATAAACCATAGACTGTATATAAATAAACACATAAACCATAGACTGTATATAAATAAACACATAAACCATAGACTATTTATAAATAAACACATAAACCATAGACTGTATATAAATAAACACATAAACCATATACTGTATATAAATAAACACATAAACCATAGACTGTATATAAATAAACACATAAACCATAGCCTGTATATAAATAAACACATAAACCATATACTGTATATAAATAAACACATAAACCATAGCCTGTATATAAATAAACACATAAACCATAGCCTGTATATAAATAAACACATAAACCATATACTGTATATAAATAAACACATAAACCATAGCCTGTATATAAATAAACACATAAACCATAGACTGTATATAAATAAACACATAAACCATAGACTGTATATAAATAAACACATAAACACACATCAACATGTGAACACTGTCACTAAATGATGGTGTGACTTATGCCAGTGGTATAAAGTCTAATAATGTTCTACAGGATGTAGAATAAACCAGTGGTATAAAGTCTAATAATGTTCTACAGGATGTAGAATAAACCAGTGGTATAAAGTCTAATAATGTTCTACAGGATGTAGAATAAACCAGTGGTATAAAGTCTAATAATGTTCTACAGGATGTAGAATAAACCAGTGGTATAAAGTCTAATAATGTTCTACAGGATGTAGAATAAACCAGTGGTATAAAGTCTAATAATGTTCTACAGGATGTAGAATAAACCAGTGGTATAAAGTCTAATAATGTTCTACAGGATGTAGAATAAACCAGTGGTATAAAGTCTAATAATGTTCTACAGGATGTAGAATAAACCAGTGGTATAAAGTCTAATAATGTTCTACAGGATGTAGAATAAACCAGTGGTATAAAGTCTAATAATGTTCTACAGGATGTAGAATAAACCAGTGGTATAAAGTCTAATAATGTTCTACAGGATGCAGAATAAACCAGTGGTATAAAGTCTAATAATGTTCTACAGGATGTAGAATAAACCAGTGGTATAAAGTCTAATAATGTTCTACAGGATGTAGAATAAACCAGTGGTATAAAGTCTAATAATGTTCTACAGGATGCAGAATAAACCAGTGGTATAAAGTCTAATAATGTTCTACAGGATGTAGAATAAACCAGTGGTATAAAGTCTAATAATGTTCTACAGGATGTAGAATAAACCAGTGGTATAAAGTCTAATAATGTTCTACAGGAAGCAGAATAAACCAGTGGTATAAAGTCTAATAATGTTCTACAGGATGTAGAATAAACCAGTGGTATAAAGTCTAATAATGTTCTACAGGAAGCAGAATAAACCAGTGGTATAAAGTCTAATAATGTTCTACAGGATGTAGAATAAACCAGTGGTATAAAGTCTAATAATGTTCTACAGGATGTAGAATAAACCAGTGGTATAAAGTCTAATAATGTTCTACAGGATGTAGAATAAACCAGTGGTATAAAGTCTAATAATGTTCTACAGGATGTAGAATAAACCAGTGGTATAAAGTCTAATAATGTTCTACAGGAAGCAGAATAAACCAGTGGTATAAAGTCTAATAATGTTCTACAGGATGTAGAATAAACCAGTGGTATAAAGTCTAATAATGTTCTACAGGATGTAGAATAAACCAGTGGTATAAAGTCTAATAATGTTCTACAGGATGTAGAATAAACCAGTGGTATAAAGTCTAATAATGTTCTACAGGATGTAGAATAAACCAGTGGTATAAAGTCTAATAATGTTCTACAGGATGTAGAATAAACCAGTGGTATAAAGTCTAATAATGTTCTACAGGATGTAGAATAAACCAGTGGTATAAAGTCTAATAATGTTCTACAGGATGTAGAATAAACCAGTGGTATAAAGTCTAATAATGTTCTACAGGATGTAGAATAAACCAGTGGTATAAAGTCTAATAATGTTCTACAGGATGTAGAATAAACCAGTGGTATAAAGTCTAATAATGTTCTACAGGATGTAGAATAAACCAGTGGTATAAAGTCTAATAATGTTCTACAGGATGTAGAATAAACCAGTGGTATAAAGTCTAATAATGTTCTACAGGATGTAGAATAAACCAGTGGTATAAAGTCTAATAATGTTCTACAGGAAGCAGAATAAACCAGTGGTATAAAGTCTAATAATGTTCTACAGGATGCAGAATAAACCAGTGGTATAAAGTCTAATAATGTTCTACAGGATGCAGAATAAACCAGTGGTATAAAGTCTAATAATGTTCTACAGGATGTAGAATAAACCAGTGGTATAAAGTCTAATAATGTTCTACAGGATGTAGAATAAACCAGTGGTATAAAGTCTAATAATGTTCTACAGGATGTAGAATAAACCAGTGGTATAAAGTCTAATAATGTTCTACAGGAAGCAGAATAAACCAGTGGTATAAAGTCTAATAATGTTCTACAGGAAGCAGAATAAACCAGTGGTATAAAGTCTAATAATGTTCTACAGGATGTAGAATAAACCAGTGGTATAAAGTCTAATAATGTTCTACAGGATGTAGAATAAACCAGTGGTATAAAGTCTAATAATGTTCTACAGGATGTAGAATAAACCAGTGGTATAAAGTCTAATAATGTTCTACAGGAAGCAGAATAAACCAGTGGTATAAAGTCTAATAATGTTCTACAGGATGTAGAATAAACCAGTGGTATAAAGTCTAATAATGTTCTACAGGATGTAGAATAAACCAGTGGTATAAAGTCTAATAATGTTCTACAGGATGTAGAATAAACCAGTGGTATAAAGTCTAATAATGTTCTACAGGATGCAGAATAAACCAGTGGTATAAAGTCTAATAATGTTCTACAGGATGCAGAATAAACCAGTGGTATAAAGTCTAATAATGTTCTACAGGAAGCAGAATAAACCAGTGGTATAAAGTCTAATAATGTTCTACAGGATGCAGAATAAACCAGTGGTATAAAGTCTAATAATGTTCTACAGGATGCAGAATAAACCAGTGGTATAAAGTCTAATAATGTTCTACAGGATGTAGAATAAACCAGTGGTATAAAGTCTAATAATGTTCTACAGGAAGCAGAATGATGAGCTGACAACAGGAAAGTGTTTCATTAAACTACGTGACTAGCTGTTGATGTTCTCTTTGTTTCTTCACCAGCTGATTTACATAATGTCCTCAACAAAACATCACACGTCATCTTCTGTTTCCCACAACACGACAACATGAAGCTGAATCATAAATAAGTGCAGCTACAGTAACAACAGACATTTATTATTTCAGAATAACAACATTCAGACAACAGTTTACATTTTATCTTTATAAATGTAATTATTTGTGTTTTTATGTGTTTTTGTGTGTTTTTATGTGTGTTTTGTATTTTTTTTAATATTTTTTTGTGTTTTTTTGTGTGTTTTTGGGTTTCTTGTGTGGTTTATGTGTGTTTTTATGTGTGTTTTTATGTGTGTGTTTTGTATTTTTGTGTGTGTTTTTTGAGTTTTATGTGTGTTTTTTGTATTTTTGTGTGTGTTTTGTATTTTTTTAACACAAGAACATGAAGCTGAATCATAAATAAGTGGAGCTACAGTCAACAACGTACATTTATTATTTCAGCTTCAGAATAAGAACATTCAGAGTTTACATTTCATCTTTATAAAAACAGAATCTGGGTTAAACCAGACATCACCATCAGTCAGCTGGTTAACAGACTAACAGACCAAACGTCGTCTCTAATGGACTCTGATGGCGTCAGGCAGCCATGTTAGCAACATTAAATCAATATAATGCATTAGGACGCCACACATGATCATAAAAAGTGCACATGTTTGAAAAAGGGAGAATAACAAGATCATATTTAGAGTAAATATTGGCTCATTCTGCCTATTGATTGGGACGACGGTTCATTATTCAGACAGAACGGAGTCAAAGTGCTCCATAAGGTTATTAAACTAAAGTTATTAACTGTGTTTATCAGAACTAAAGTTATTAACAGTTAATAAACTTTAGTTTGTGTTTTATCAGAACTAAAGTTATTAACAGTTAATAACTTTAGTTTGTGTTTTATCAGAACTAAAGTTATTAACAGTTAATAACTTTAGTTTGTGTTTTATCAGAAGTAAAGTTATTAACATTAATAACTTTAGTTTGTGTTTTATCACTTCCTTCCACCCAGTTATCACACGCCGCGTCACAGATGTGAACGGAAAGTTAACACTTGCAAAATATGTGCATTCTGAAAAATAAAAAGAGGAAGAGGAACAAGTTTTTGTCTTCTTTTTTCTTTCTTGGTCACTTGTTCAGACGGCTGGAGGAAGGGAGGGGAGGAGGAGGAGTAAAAATAGAAGCAATGCCAGGAAACAAGTCATAAAATCACACATTACATGAGCACTGTGTGTTAGCTTTACTGGTTATGGATTATTATTATTATTATTATTATTGTTATTACAAGTGACACTCAAACACTCTTTGGTTTGATGTGTTTGACTGACAAGAAGAAGAAGATAATTCTGCATTTGGTTAATTAAATAAACTAGAGTGCTTTTTAACTAGAAATGTAAGAGAAAAGGTAAAAAGTGAGTTTTGGTCTTGATATTTTCCAGAAAGAGGAAGAATGATTGAATGAAAGTGCTGCTGTTGTTGGTGTTGTTGTTGTTGTTGTTGTTGTTGAGAAGAGTAAACAAAGGTCAAACTACCAATCAAACACCAGTATTTATGTCTTTAGTTTCCATAATAAACCCTGTTTAGTCTCTCTGTTTAACAGCTCTAACAGCTCCGTTAGTTGTGAAAATGGGCGGTTAGTGTTGAGAAACGTGTGACTGTCCAAGTGAAACGCTGTTCCACTTCAACACACACACACACACAATGATTCCTGTTACAGTCACATCCACCATTAATGTTTCAATCAGACGGGCAGAATAATGAGAAAAAAGTCAGTCATGAAAAAAAGTCTAAATGACGAGAAAATAGTGAAAATAACTAGAAAAAAGTCAAAATCACGAGAAATAATTCACAATGAGAAAAAAATCGAAATCATGAAAAAAAAGTCAAAATAAAGAGAAAAAAAGTTTAAATAACAAAGAAAATGTCAAAATGAGAAAAAAAGTCGAAGTCACGGAAAAAAAAAGTCAAAATGAGGTTAAAAAGTTGTCAGATAGATTTCTCTAAAAGTAATTTTAATATTGTTTTGGATGAAGTGACTTGATGGTGATGGAATATAATGTCGACATTAAACATAAAACACTGTTAATATTATAATGGAAGCGTGTTAATATTTACCTCAGCAGGACCAGAAACACACCAGTTATTGAGTTCCAGCCATGAAATCAGAGTTATGGATCAAATGAAACAGCAGCATGGTGAGAACGGCAGCCATGTTGATGTGCTCACTGATAAAAAGGTGTGATAAATGATCTAACACTTCTAAATCTAAAGTTTTTTTTATCTTGGTGAGAACCAAATAATCATCAGGTCACTCTGCTCGGGCCAGTTCATCACTGCTGGCAGCTTTACTTTATCTGGTTTTAAGAGTTCATTTATTATTCTAAGTGTTCAACATGTTTATTTCTAGATTTAATAATCTTAATTTAATAAATCTCATCAAGGTAAATTATCTGTCCATGCAGCAAGATCATTTCCCTCAGATTTACTGTTTTTATCTTGTCACTTTTTTGCAGTTTGTAACTATTTTTTCCTTTCGATACAACAAAGATTTGTGCAAAAGTCACTTTAACCTAAAATATTGCGTCAAATATCAAGATTCATTTGATTTAACTCCATTGTTTTTGTTGTCTCTCAAATATTTAAGTTAAAAACAACCAGTTGGGTTTTACAGTTCTGGTTTTAAACACCTTTTATCAGCGTAGTCTTGTTATGTTCTTCTCAGCAGACGACTGTTTTCAGAATAAAGGTCTCAATAAAACACTGGACCTGTTCAGCAGCAGAGCTTCAGAGCAGAACAGAGATAAGTAGAGCAACATATTTCAGCTGACACTAACATGAGATTATTGTCTAAATGAATAGTAAATATGGTGGTGTATGAACCATAGTGTGATGTGTCTGTATGATAATGTCTCTGCTGCCCCCTGGTGGTCAGAACCAGCAGCAGTAGATCTCCAGTGTTCAGGTGAAATGAGGTCTAACAGGAGCTCTTCTCCTCCGTCCTCACGGTGATCTTGATCTTCCTCTCCTGATGGACGTCTGGGAGGAAAAAACAACATTATCACCTTTTTATTATTCAGTGACAGAGAAACTGGAACAACAATATAATACTGTTGGAGCTATTTAGTTCTTGTTAGTATTTAGTTGTCTGTTTAGTTTATTATTAACAATGAGTATTGTTTGATTATTCTAGACGTTTGTTTATTTTGAGAATATTTTGTTTTGCTAGTTAATTGTTTAGTTTAATCATCATTATTGTTTAGCATATTTAGTTTACATATTATATTTTGGGTTTTATGGAGTTTGGGTTGGCACCATGGGCGCCTGATGTTATATAGGTAGGAGGGTGGTCAGAGGACCAGCATGCACCTGGGTGGGCCGATGGTTTATTACAGCAGGAGCCATGTTTCTGTGTTCGTTTGTTTGCTTGCTCACAATGGATAAAATAAACCTTTGGAACTATTAATCATGCATGGACACCACACGCTCATGGTGCATCAGTGGCATTTTGATTAAGTTTGTTTTAAGTTTAATTTTGGGTTTTTTTCTGACAAAATTGCCACTACAGATACTTTTGATGATTACTTGGATGTAAAAATAAAGACAGAACAGAAGAAATGTTCAGATGATCATAACTGAGCCACATCAGATCACAGATCAACTGATTATACTATTTAGAGCTCCTCTGATTGACAGAAAGGATTAATATTAATTAATAATGAGAACAGTATGCCTGTAAGGTCATCATGATCTTGACCTTTGACCCCCAAAATATAACCAGCTCATCCTTCATTCATTTGTGCCACGTTTTAGCAAGCTGATAACACGTCCAGAGTCCTGATAAATGAATATAATGCATCATATAATCACCAGGTCTCAGCTGGACAATAAATCATATCAATCATAACATCATCATTTCTTTTTTCTCTATTTTTCTCTATTGTTGTTGTCTCTTTATTTACTCAGACATTAGAAGAATATAAGTGTCCTACTGTCTGTCTCTGAGTCTCTGTCCGTCTCCGTCTCCACGGACGCTCTCTTCCTCTTGTTGCCATGGTTACTCTCCTGCTCTGACTCCTCTTCCTCCTCTTCATCGTGATCGTCTGAGCTGCTTCCTGCCACAGCTGATGAAGACTGAGGAGGAAGAGGAGGAACAACAGGAACAAACCTTTATTTAAAGTCAAACAGCTCAGATTTTCACACTAAAATAACAACTTTTACCGCCATTTATGGACTAATATACCAAATATAACCCATGAAAAATTAACAACTGTAAGTTTTAGAACACTTGACATGCTCCAAGTTATATTATTTCTATATTTATTTTTGTTTTTTTATTGCTATCATTCTGTTCTTTCGTGTTGATTTGAAGCATAAATTAACATCATTATCTTCTTTATTTTTGTATGTGAATGAAAAGAAAAAACCCAATAAAGAGAAGCTGGAAAAACAAGAAATAACAAACATAGATGTACCTGTTGTTCCTTACCTTAAGAAGAAAGAAAGAAAGAAAGAAAGAAACAAAGAAAGCAAGAAAGAAAGAAAGAAACAAAGAAAGAGAGAAAGAAAGAAAGAAAGAAAGAAAGAAAGAAAGAAAGAAAGAACCGATCTGTTCCTTACCTTGGTTCTGGCCAGCAGCGGTTCCTGCAGAGCAGCAGAGTTGAGGTTCTCCAGCATCACTACTGCTCCACAAACAGGAAGTCAGTCAGTTTACCTGGTGTTACAGTAAATATAGAGAAGAAGAAGAGATCTCCTCACCTGGACGGAGAGAGATGGTGAGGACAGGAACCTTCTTCCCGTTAGTCTGCTCTGTCTTCACCTCCTCCTTCTGCTCCTTCTGCTCCTTCTGCTCCTTCTGCTCCTGCTCTCTGATCACCTGCTGGAGGAGAACACAACAACGTGAGTGGAAACGCCTCTAATCTGAATACTAACTGGAGACTTTTGGAGACTCGTTCTTCCTCTTCTTAACGAGCCGCGGGGGCCAGAGGCTCGTTAAGAAGAGTAAGAACGAGTTGAAGCCGCCCAGTCCTCCTACAGCAGTCTCTCCCAGCTGCAGAGCCGGAGGGGATGTTAACCCCTTAGCGTTCAGTCTGCAAATTGCTAACAGGCTAACAGCTAGCTCTGTAGCAGTACAGTGTGTATGTGCTAACAGGTTAACAGTTAGCTCTGTAGCAGTACAGTGTGTATGTGCTAACAGGCTAACAGTTAGCTCTGTAGCAGTACAGTGTGTATGTGCTAACAGGTTAACAGTTAGCTCTGTAGCAGTACAGTGTGTATGTGCTAACAGGCTAACAGTTAGCTCTGTAGCAGTACAGTGTGTATGTGCTAACGGGCTAACAGTTAGCTCTGTAGCAGTACAGTGTGTATGTGCTAACGGGCTAACAGTTAGCTCTGTAGCAGTACAGTGTGTATGTGCTAACAGGCTAACAGTTAGCTCTGCAGCAGTACAGTGTGTATGTGCTAACAGGCTAACAGTTAGCTCTGTAGCAGTACAGTGTGTATGTGCTAACCATGGACCCACCTTGTGGTTGTGGTCGGTGGGGGTCTCGGAGGGTCCTGATGGAGGTTTAGGGACACCAGGAGACCCTGATGATGATGATGATGATGATGATGATGATGATGATAACTGTCCATGTGAAGATACGTTGGTCTTCCCGTCCTTGTCAGGACTCCTCTGGACTCTGTCTCCCCCTGAGGGGACTAGAGGAGACCCCTCTCTGGGTGTCTGGAGGGACTTGGACTTCCCCCGGTCCGACAGGTCCAGAGGACCCTCGTAGGGCTCCCGGACCCCGTCCCCAGAGACCCTGTCGGTCCTGGAGCTCTTCTTCTCCTGAGGCTTGCTGGGACCCTCCATGTGTTCTGGCAGGTTGGCCAGTCTGAAGACCACCGTGGGTTCTTTAGGGGGGACGGGGGAGATCTGCTTCTGCCAGGGAGACCCCGACCCTAACCCAGACCTCCTGGAGCTGGAGGGCAGGGGGCCGGAGGGCACCAGGCTGGGGAAGCGGGGCAGGTTTAGTTTGGGAGCAGGCTGGAGGACCAGACTAGTCTCTGGAGCTGAGACCCAGTCAGGAGGGTCAGACAGAGGCCAGTGGAGCGTCACCGTACTGGTCTTACTGGGCTGAGGACGGCAGGCCACCGGGGCATGGAGGACATGTCTCACCGGCTTCACCTCCCCAGGAGGAGCAGGAGGAGCAGGAGGAGGAGGAGGAGGAGGAGGAGGAGGAGGAGGAGGAGGAAGAGGGACGGAGGAGCGCTGGTCCACTCCGTCAACACTCTGAGCTCTAAACAAGAGACACAACAAGAATGTTTGTCAACAACCTGCACTGTAAAAAAACACCTGATGTTTTTATGGTAAAAACCAGCAGAACTTTACCGTAATAAACACGGTGCACCTTTTTAAAATATTACGGTAAAATTATATTAACACTGTTGATTTCACGTTTAAGACTGACATTTTATTCCATATTTTACTGTATAAATAAGAAGTTTTTCCATCAAAAGAAACGCTGTTCTGCCATATAATTGACCAGAAAATACTTATATGATAGATATAGATATAGATATGGTGTTTAGTACATTTAACAGTTTTTCACCCTAAACTCTACAGACATTTTTTTACAGTGTAGCTAAGATTTAACTCATGACTGATCAGCTATTTAAATACAAAATCTATCTATCTATCTATCTATCTATCTATCTATCTATCTATCTATCTATCTATCTATCTATCTATCTATCTATCTATCTATCTATCTATCTATCTATCTATTTTATCAGTCCTATCTATCTATCTTTTTACACTTTTATTTCTCTCATTGTATATTTATTTTCATTTCACTATTATTTTATATTACTTTAAGTGTTTTTGTTGACTTTTACATTTTTCGAAATAAAATTCTCAATCAATCAGCTGTTGGAAAACCTAGAAGAAGAAGAAGCTGTTTCCGCTCTACAAATAAAATATTATTATTATTATTATTATTATAATTATTATAATTATAAGAAGATAATATATACAGTTATATGTTTAGTTTTTCAGTAAAGCGTAGTGTAAGGGAATATAAAAACATACAAAAATCTGAAATATGAGCAGTTAATGCTGAATTTTGGTGATTATCCCAAAGTGTTTTAGTTTTTCTTTATCTTTAATTATTGATGTGTCCCTGTCTCACCTCCTGTCCCCCAGACGGGCCACGCCCGGGTCTGTCTTCCAGGACAGAGGCCTGTACGAGTCCTGGAGAGACAGAATAAAAAATAATAACTAGAGTTAGATGAGAAGATTGATATGAACCTGAATATAATACTAGCCAGGAGAGAGATAGCTTAGCTTAGCTTAGCTTAGCATAAAGGCCCAGCTAGCCTGTCTCAGATATAACATGTTACTGTGAGGTTAAATGTGCTGCTACACTATATAAAAATAAAAATAAAAACAACAGGTGTTTTTATGGTAAAAACCAGCAGAACTTTACCGTAATAAATACGGTGCAACTTTTTCTAATATTACGGTAAAATGATATTAACACTGTTGATTTCATGTTTCAGATTGACATTTTATTCCATATTTTACTGTATAAATAAAAAGTTTTTCCATCTAAAGAAACGCTGTTCTGCCATATAATTGACCAGAAAATACTTTATGAATGCTGCATAAATTAAAGATTTTACCATGAACTTCTCTAAATGTGTCCTGGATATTTAACAGACATTTATCTGAATGCATATGCAAAATATAAATATTTATAAACTGCATGTAAACATGAATGATGCTGGTGAAACTTACAAAGTGTCCTCCGTTGATCCCTCTCAGCTGTCTCTCACTCTCTGTTCACCACAAACACAAACAACAACTTAATGACATCATAATCAATAAACAAACAAACAAACAGACACATGTCCTCCTCCTCCTCCTCCTCCTCCTCCTCCTCCTCCTGCTCCTCCTCCTCCTCCTCACCTTCTCCACTCTGCTCCTCTGTCTTGACGGCCACGCTGCCCCCTGCTGGAGGCTCTCTGCTCCTGCTGAGGAGGCCACAGGAAGGAGGGAGGTCTGGGGAGCTGCTGGTCTTCAGCTCCGTGGTGGAGGAGCTGCTGGTGGAGCTGCTGGTTCCTCTGCTACACAGGAAACAACACAACAACTCAACATGTGTTGACATGTAAACAATGCACAATGGTTTTAATAGTGAAAACTAACTATGTTCCACACTAACCAACCAACTAACTAAAAAGATAAAGAGAGGTCAAACGTTCCTGCAGGAACCCTCTGGAGTCCATTAAAGCACAAGAAGTTTCCATGTTCCATTTAATGCTTCAACTCTTTATCAGCTAAGGTTAAAACCACCTCCACCAAGTGGACTAACTGGATTTTACTGATGGTTTTGCAGAGGTTTTTTTCGAATTTTGCAGTGTGCATTCAGCATTTCAATGCATTTTTAATGCAATCTTTTGTGTTTAATGTTAGACACAAAATGACCAAAAGAAATACACAAAATGACTAAAAAAAGACAAAAAATAAACAAAAAAAGACACAAAATTACCAAAAAAAACCCACAGAAGACACAAAATGACTAAAAAAGACACAAAATAACTAAAAAAGACACAGAAAAGACACAAAAAAGACTCAAAAAAGACACAAAAAAGACACAAAATGACCAAAAATGACCAAAAAGACACCAAATGATCTTGTTTTGACACCTTGTGGCAGTGTGGGCCAGCTCATGTATTGTTTTTTCCAATGCTAGTTTAGTTTATGTGTTAATCATCATGAGAGAGTTTTGTTCTAGCGTTCTGGTCATTCTGGCTACCTGGAGAGTTCTCTCTGAGTAATAACAGATATTATAATCAGAATGGAGAAACATCCTTAAACAATATTTACTGACTCCAGAGCTGCTCTGAAGCTCCTCAGCTCCTCTCTCAGTCTCTTGTTCTCCTTCTTCACCATGTTCATCTCTCCTGCTGCACAACACACCAGTTATTAACAGGAAGAGGAGAACAACACAAGGATCTGGTGATCTGTTAGAAGCTCTAAACGACCATGTAGTCATGTAGTATTTTTCCCTCCGTTTTCTCATGATAACGAGGTCATTTCATTTGTTTTCAAAACTTTGTTTTCCTGAGAAAAACAGATCATTATCTCGTTATCTCTGGAAAACAAATGACATTAACTTGTTATAACGAGAAAACGGAGGGAAAAACTACATGAATGCATGGTCGTTTAGGGCTTCCGTAGACTTGTGATGAAAGACATAAAATAAATGTTGCATGAGAAACTGTGTAACTCTGAAGATGAAGATGAATGGATGAAGATGAACGATGATTTTAATACCCAGGAGAGAAATGTGCTGCAGACTCTGCATCTGAGTGGCTTCAAACTCCTGCTGCCTCCTCTTGGCCACCTCCTGGGTGACGGTGCACCTGTCACAGAGCCCCGCCCTCAACCTGCAGCACAAACACCTGAGTCACCTGAACGCACCATCACCACCTCAATGTTCAGCTTCTGACTGCACCCACACAACTTAAACACCCAGTTAACAGAAAAGTGCTGCATCCAAACTTTTGGCCTGTTGTGTGTTTATACATATTCACATATTATCATTATCTCCCCCACACACACGTTGTAGAGCAGAAGCTAATCAGAAGGTAAGCTAGCACCTGTTCTCCAGAGTCTTGATGTTCTCCACCAGAACCCTCTGCTGATCTTTCATCTGCTGGTTCTTGGTGAACAGTTCCTCCATTCTCTTGGTGTCACTGTTACCATGGAGACAAGACAAAACAACCACAGAGACACAAGCATTAATCTACTGTCCAAACAGTTATTATTATTATTATTATTATAATTATTATTATTATTATTATTATTATTATTACTAGGGCCTCGGGGCAATCTCCCCAGCACTGGTCCCTACTGGTCCCATCCAGCAATATCTGATGGGACCAGTGCTGCACTACTGTTATACTGTGGATTTCTTCTTCTTCTTCCTCTTGCGGACGCTATTTCGTCCCGCTACTAGCTATTAACGGTGTTAACCCTTTATTCATCAGGCCAAGGACTATATCCTGTAACTCCAGTGGATCTCTAAACAGGGTCCCCAAGTAATATTTTGAGAAAAAAGTTGCAAATTTACAAGAAAAAAGTGAAAAAAAGCAAATTTTCTTGCAGATTCACCACTTTAATCTCGTAAACTTTTTTTTCTAAATATTACGCCCCTCCCCCGGGTCCATATGTGTTTTTTACACATTCTGGCTAAATGTAATATCCTCCAATATTCTCTAGGGTTGAAATGTGGAGTTTTAAAGTATTTCACTGAGTCCTATGAAGGTTAATAACTGAGTCCTATGAAGGTTAATAACTGAGTCCTATGAAGGTTAATAACTGAGTCCTATGAAGGTTAATAACTGGGTCCTATGAAGGTTAATAACTGAGTCCTATGAAGGTTAATAACTGAGTCCTATGAAGGTTAATAACTGGGTCCTATGAAGGTTAATAACTGAGTCCTATGAAGGTTAATAACTGAGTCCTATGAAGGTTAATAACTGAGTCCTATGAAGGTTAATAACTGGGTCCTATGAAGGTTAATAACTGAGTCCTATGAAGGTTTATAACTGAGTCCTATGAAGGTTAATAACTGAGTCCTATGAAGGTTAATAACTGGGTCCTATGAAGGTTAATAACTGAGTCCTATGAAGGTTTATAACTGAGTCCTATGAAGGTTAATAACTGAGTCCTATGAAGGTTAATAACTGAGTCCTATGAAGGTTAATAACTGAGTCCTATGAAGGTTAATAACTGGGTCCTATGAAGGTTAATAACTGAGTCCTATGAAGGTTTATAACTGAGTCCTATGAAGGTTAATAACTGAGTCCTATGAAGGTTAATAACTGAGTCCTATGAAGGTTAATAACTGGGTCCTATGAAGGTTAATAACTGAGTCCTATGAAGGTTAATAACTGAGTCCTATGAAGGTTAATAACTGAGTCCTATGAAGGTTAATAACTGAGTCCTATGAAGGTTAATAACTGGGTCCTATGAAGGTTAATAACTGAGTCCTATGAAGGTTAATAACTGAGTCCTATGAAGGTTAATAACTGAGTCATATGAAGGTTAATAACTGGGTCCTATGAAGGTTAATAACTGAGTCCTATGAAGGTTAATAACTGAGTCCTATGAAGGTTAATAACTGAGTCCTATGAAGGTTAATAACTGAGTCCTATGAAGGTCAATAACTGAGTCCTATGAAGGTTAATAACTGAGTCCTATGAAGGTTAATAACTGAGTCCTGTGAAGGTTAATAACTGAGTCCTATGAAGGTCAATAACTGAGTCCTATGAAGGTCAATAACTGAGTCCTATGAAGGTTAATAACTGAGTCCTATGAAGGTCAATAACTGAGTCCTATGAAGGTTAATAACTGAGTCCTATGAAGGTTAATAACTGAGTCCTATGAAGGTTAATAACTGAGTCCTATGAAGGTTAATAACTGGGTCCTATGAAGGTTAATAACTGAGTCCTATGAAGGTTTATAACTGAGTCCTATGAAGGTTAATAACTGAGTCCTATGAAGGTTAATAACTGAGTCCTATGAAGGTTAATAACTGAGTCCTATGAAGGTCAATAACTGAGTCCTATGAAGGTTAATAACTGAGTCCTATGAAGGTCAATAACTGAGTCCTATGAAGGTTAATAACTGAGTCCTATGAAGGTTAATAACTGAGTCCTATGAAGGTTAATAACTGAGTCCTATGAAGGTTAATAACTCACCAGCCCTTCTTGTTGGACAGCTCCTGGATCTTCACCTGCCAACCTGTTTAACAAACAACAACAACAACAACAACAACAACAACAACAACAAGCTGTTTAGTTGATCCAGATGATCTGATTGGATGGTGTGTGACTGTGATGGAGACCTCCACCTACCCTCCACCTCCCTCTCATGCACCTCCCTCAGTTTGAGGAGCAGCGTGTTGAAGCACTCCATCACTCTGATGATCTCCTTCACTTCAGCTCTGAAACAAGACACACAAACATGGTTTTTAGTATTTAAATCGGATTTAATTCATTTGTGTTTAATGCTTTTAATAAACTAATACAGACACTAGAGGCCAGAAGTTTGGAAGAAAGATCAAATTTGTAGAAATAAAGATCATCATGCTACACTTAGCTACAAAATAAACGTGATTATTATATAAAAAATCACTTATTGACTCTGGTTCTGGTTCATCTTTGTTCTCTCTTCCGTGTTAAAAGTCTCTCAACAACATTTTATAAAGTTTAACTGAGTGGTTCATGAGGCCAGTAAAAGCTATTATTGTTGTTATTGTTATTGTCTAATCCAGGGGTTCCCAAAGGGTGGTGCGTGGACCCCCAAGGGTGCATGCACTGCCGCTAGGGGGGCCGCCAGATGAAAAATGTAATGGCGGTCTGATAATTACACAATTACATCCCCCCCCCCCCACTATAAAGACGTGTAAAGAAACATTTATTTTGTGAAATGTAAAATCAAAAACTGTAATATTAATAGATAAATAAATGCAGGCCATCTTTTCCAGCCTGTTATGATGACGGGGTTGTTAACCTCCACGGTCATTTCAACTTGCTGCAAGTTTTGTTCAACATATCATAACATTTTCCTGAACTTATCTGCTTCTCATCTTCCTCTTTGATCTGAAAAGTGGAAGCTTGTTCATAACTTTGTTGCATTATATTGAAACTGTGAATTCAAATGTGAGACTCATTGTTGTGATGGTGATTATTTTATTATATGTGATGATTAAACATGCCGCCTTTAATATGGTAATAAAAAAGCTTATTGCATTTTTGTTTTTTTTGAAGGTGTGGGGGATGGGGGGGGGGGGGGGGGGGGTACGTGGCTAAAAAAGTTTGGGAACTGCTGGTCTAATGCAGCTATTCTCAACCTTGGGGTCGGGACCCCAATTGGGGTCGCGAGATGATTTCTGGGGGTCGCCAAATCATTTTGGAAGTCAGCTCTGTCTCCACTGTGTTAAAGTGTTCATGTGTTTTTGGTCACTCAATGTCTTTTTTTGGTCATTTTGTGTTTGTTTTTTGTCATTTTGTGTCTTTTTAGGCCATTTTGTGTCTTTTTTTTATCATTTTGTGGTCAATTTGTGTCTTTTTTGGTCATTTTGTTTCCTTTTTTGTCATTTTGTGTCATTTTAGGCCATTTTGTGTCTTTTTTTAATCATTTTGTGGTCAATTTGTGTCTTTTTTGGTCATTTTGTGTCTTTTTAGGCCATTTTGTGTCTTTTTTTCATCATTTTGTGGTCAATTTGTGTCTTTTTTGGTCATTTTCTGTCTGTTTTGGTCATTTTGTTTCTTTTTTGGGTGATCTGAACTGTGTGTGTGAGATTGTGTTCAGTGAGTGGGGGTCGCGGACAACATGCATGTTAAATTGGGGGTCGCGACTCAAAAAGGTTGAGAACTACTGGTGTAATCTATAAGAAAAACAGAAAAATAAAAGCAAGATGTGTTAAAAGCGTTGTGCTTTTAAAGTGAAAGGTCCTTTAAGATTGGGACTTGACCAGACATGACGTTAGAACGCCCCACACACCCTGAACACAGCACGTTCCCAGCGTTGGAGCTGTGAACCGGTAACCAACTGCTCCTGTTATAAATCCTTCAGTGATCAGCAGCTATAGCCGCAGGACTCTCTGTGTTCAGGACAAACACTTTATAAGCGTCTGTGTTGTGGGAGAGAATTTGGTTGTTATATCAGGAAGATGAGAACCGGTCGGACCGGTCCGGCTCCATCTGAGCCGCACTCCGTCTTTCAGGTACATGACACACAACTTTCACTGTCGGGACATGTGTGTGTGTGTGTGTTTATGCACATAGAAGATCACATGGTGTCACTTTAAAACTGTCAAACTGAAGGAAAGTCAAGAAAACTGGAGACAAGCTCAAATATATTCAGGATCAAATGATAGAACTGGATGGAACCCTCTGATATGTTAGATTAATATCAACCTGTGGTCACATTTGACACATTTAACATTCTTTACTGAGCATGATAGTGCTTTTAAAGTAAAATAAAGATTCAAAATCACATTTTATGTTGGACTAAAGGACTAAAAAAGACACAAAATAACTAAAAGACACAAAAAGATACAAAATGACTAAAAAGAGACACAAAATGACCAAAAAAGACACAATATGACCAAAAGAAGAAACAAAATGACCAAAGAGACACAAAAAGACCAAAATTACTAAAAAAAGATACAAAATTACTAAAAAAAAGACACAAATGACCAAAAAAAGACACAAAATAACTAAAAACGAAACAAAAAGACACAAAATAACAAAAAAAGAAACAAAAACACACAAAATAACTAAAAACGAAACAAAAACACACAAAATGACTAAAAAGAAACAAAAAGACACAAAATTACTAAAAAAAAGACACAAATGACCAAAAAAAGACACAAAATGTTCCACTAAACACAAAAGACGTGTGTGTGTTGTGTGTTTATGCAGATAAAAGCATCACGTGGTGTCACTTTAAAACTGTGAATGATTTCTTATAAAGCTGTAAATCAGATTATTGAGAGTTAAAGCTGGTAGAGAATATAAATGAATAAAGTGTTTTGATGGTTGAGGATCTCTGAACGTGTCGAGATCCGTTCAGCAGAGCAAGAGACGACCTGCCACACACACACACACACACACACACACACACACTCACACACACACACACTCACACACACACACACACACACACACACACACACACACACACACACACACACACACACTCACACACACACACACATGCATGGACAGGTTCCTGCTGCTCTTCTGCTGTTTCTGTAGAGTTACACTGTATTTCTAATATATTCATAGTTAGACTCTGTAAAAAAACAACTGTTGTTTTTATGGTAAAAACCAGCAGCGGAACTTTACCGTGATAAATACGGTGCAACTTTTTAAAATATTACGGGGAAAAAATGATTTAAAAAAGACACAAAATGACGAAGAAAAGACACAAAAAGACACAAAATGACTAAAAAAGACACAAAATGACCAAAAAAAGACACAAAAAGACACAAAATGACCAAAAAACCCCACAAAATTGCTAAAAAAAAGACACAAAATGACTAAAAAAGACACAAAATGACCAAAAAAAGACACAAAAAGACACAAAATGACCAAAAAACCCCACAAAATTGCTAAAAAAAAGACACAAAATGACTAAGAAAAGACACAAAAAGACACAAAATGACTAAAAAAGACACAAAATGACCTAATAAAAGACACATAAAGACACAAAATGACTAAAAAAGACACAAAATGACCAAAAAAAGACACAAAAAGACACAAAATGACCAAAACCCCCCACAAAATTGCTAAAAAAAAGACACAAAATGACTTAGAAAAGACACAAAAAGACACAAAAAGACTAAAAAAGACACAAAATGACTAAAAAAGACACAAAATGACGAAAAAAAGACACAAAAAGACACAAAATGACCAAAACCCCCCACAAAATTGCTAAAAAAAAGACACAAAATGACTAAGAAAAGACACAAAAAGACACAAAATGACTAAAAAAGACACAAAATGACCTAATAAAAGACACAAAAAGACACAAAATGACTAAAAAAGACACAAAATGACCTAATAAAAGACACAAAATGACTAAAAAAGACACAAAATGACCAAAAAAAGACACAAAAGACACAAAATGACCAAAAAAAGACACAAAATGACAAAAAAACCCCCACAAAATTGCTAAAAAAAAGACACAAAATGACTAAGAAAAGACACAAAAAGACACAAAATGACTAAAAAAGACACAAAATGACCTAATAAAAGACACAAAATGACCAAAAAACCCCACAAAATTGCTTAAAAAAAGACACAAAATGACTAAAGAAAGCACTGTTGATGTCACCTTTAAGAGTTGAGGCATTAAATGTGACGTGTAAACTTTAGAGTTGAGCTGCAGCAGGAAACATGCTGCTGATGTTTCTACCTGATGAAGAAGAGCTTTCACAGTAGCCTCTCATAAAGAACTAGTCTGGTTTATTATAACAGAGTCTATGAAGTGTTGCAGTTGTTGGTTCTGGTCCCTGATGTCTCTAGATCCTACAGGATCACAGAAACTACAGAGTTCAGGACAAAATGTGTGTCATTTCTGGTTTAAAGAGGTCATGTGACCTCAGAAAGATCAACTCTGGTCTTAATAAAGTCATGGATCCTTTACAATGACACCAAACAACCATTTATAATAGATTCACACACTGGAAATTATACACTTAGACATCTCTAGACAATTAGACACTTCTAATATTGGGTGATTCATCAATCATTATGCTAATTAATCAATAATTATGACTAAACCGTAACTTCTACAGCTTGACATAAAAAGACACAAAACGACAAAAAAGACACAAAATAACCAAAAAAGGACACAAAAAGAAACAAAAAGACACAAAACGACCAAAGAAAGACACAAAATGACTACAAAGGACACAAAAAGACACAAAATTACCAAAAAAGACACAAAATGATCATAAAAGACACAAAATGACTAAAAAAAAATACACAAAATGACTAAAAAAAGACACAAAAATTACCAAAAAAACCACAAAAATACACAAATGACCAAAAAAAAAGAGACAAAATTACAAAATGACTAAATAAAAGATATTGGTAGTGTCATGGATCCTTCCTTTACATTGATTCAGTGACATCCAGCAGAAATGGATTCAACACAAAAATACTAACCAAGAAAACACTTTTACCCCAAAATACCAAAATGCCAAAATGCCAAAATACCAGCTCACTTTCTGAAGGTTTTCCCAGATTCTCTCCTGTCTATGTTACTATTGACTATTGATTGACCCTTGTTGCTATGACAACAGGCCCACCTGATGGGGGAACATGCAGAGCTGGATGCTACACACCTGTATATATATATATATATATATATATATATATATATATATATATATATATATATATATATATATGTATACAGGTGTGCTGATGCTAGTGTGAGTGGTGCAGCTCATTAATCCTTCATCAAACATCTCTGATCCGCTGAGAGAAACCAGACGAGCTGAGACTGTTTGTGTTCTTTGGTTCTATCAGCTGATGATCAAACGGAGGAACCTTTCATAAAAAACAACTTTAATCTGTTTATGTTTCTGATCTGTTTATATTTCTGATCTGTTTATGTTTCTGCTGGTCGGAGCGACACAAGAACTTATTAACTTATTTGTTTATTTTAACGATTGCCAGAATATGAAAACTATTCATAGTTACTTATGTAAATAAGTCTGAATGAGGAAAGACTGTTACATGTATCAGCTCCACCCACACACACACACACACACACACACACACACACACACACACCCACACACACACACACACACACACACACACACACACTCCTATAAATACACACCTTGTCTCGTTATGATCTCTGAGCAGTAAAAATTGTTCTGTTGAACTTTGTGTTGCTTTATTCAGATCAATAATCTGATTATTGACAAGCAGCTTTATATTATTTATAAAGTCCTCATGATGTTTATTAATGTTTACCTGACAACATTCTTAAAGAAACTAAATCTAACTAATATTAAATATGTTATATCAAGGGGATATCTGCTTATTAATGTCTGATCAGATAGTTCTTCTTAGTCAGCAGTTTTTATTTTAGACTGTTTGACTTGTTTTCAGTGTTTTGGTCCTTAATGATCTAAATCAGATATTACAACTTGTTACTGAGATTTTATCACCTATACTGAGTAAATACATGCTGGAAACTAGAATATCAACAGTTACAAAGCTGCTTCACCAACACTTACAGCTAGAAAGGCTTTTTGTCTCTTTTTTAGTCATTTTGTGTCTTATTTAGTCTTTTTTTTAGTAATTTTGTGTTTTTTTAGCCTTTTTTTTTTAGTAATTTTGTGTCTTTTTTGTCATTTTGTGTATTTTTTAGTCATTTTGTATCTTTTTTTTAATCATTTTGTGACGTTTTTAGTAATTTTATGTATTTATTTAATCTTTTTGTGGCTTTTTTAAGTCATTTTTTTAGTCATTTTGTGTCTTTTTTTGTCTTTTTTTGTTGTAATTTTGTGTCTTTTTTAGCCTTTTTTTTGTCATTTTGTGTCTTTTTTGTCATTTTGTGTATTTTTTAGTAATTTTGTGTCTTTTTTAAATCATTTTGTGATGTTTTTGGTAATTTTGTGTATTTATTTAGTCATTTTGTATCTTTTTTAGTCATTTTGTATCTTTTTTAGTCATTTTGTGTCTTATTTTAGTCATTTTGTGTCTTTTTTTAGTCATATATATATAAAACTGCTATTTCAAAGTAATAATTTCTGATTTCAAGCATCAATAATGAATCATAACTTTGACATAATTTGACCTCTTCACATATTAAAACAAGCAGCCAGATGAATCAATAGTTTTATGATCAATGAACCAATAGAAGTGTGTATTGTTGTGTAGTGTGTATGTGATTAACTAGTACATTAAACTGACACTTGATATTTAAACATTAAACAACAACAATAAATAAATCACTTGTTATCAGTCAAAATAAACTAATTCTAAGGTATTTGTGGTTCATTAGATTAGATATTTTACTGGTTTTGGAAAGTCTTGACAAGACAAATTTTATTGTTCCATTTGCAGATAATTTTGATATTTTTAAGCAAAATACACCTAATTTTGTACTTTTTTTCTTCTTTTTCAGAGGTGGCTTTTTACATTTTTATAGCAACTTTGTGTTAAAAAAGAGGCAGAACTCCCACACACACACACACACACACACACACACACACACACACACACACTCACACACACACACACACACACACACACACACACACACACACACACACACACACACACACACACACACACACACACACACACACACACTCACACACACACACACACACACACACACACACACACACACACACACACACACACACACACACACACACACACACACACACACACACTCACACACACACACACACACACACACACACACACACACACACACACACACACACACTCACACACACACACACACACACACACACACACACACACACACACACACACACACACACACACACACACACACACACACACACACACACACACACACACACACACTCACACACACACACACACACTATATATATACACACAAAGAGAACAAAAGGCTGATAAGATCATTTCCTCACTCGTTGCTCTCTCCTGTTCACCTCCTCCTCCACCTGTCAGTTATTATTATTATTGTTATTAGTATTATTATTGTTGTTATCATTATTATTATTGTTACTACCTGTTGAGTCTCTCAGCTGGTTGAATATTAAATAATAACTCACCTGGTAGAGCAGGAGATCCTCCAGACTGGATCAATGGAGTGATAGAAGCAGACAGACAGACGGAGGGAGAGAAAGCGTGATAATGAAGAGAAGAGAAGGAGAAAGAGGGAGAACGCCCCACGCCCTCCTCCTCTCCTCCTCCTCCTCTCCTCCTCCTCCTCCTCCTCCACCCAGAGAACCGGTCGGAGCTGTCGTCCCCTTAAGGAACACAAACATCGAGGCCCGGGCAAGTTCTCCCTGGATATTCCTGTTCTGCTGAAATCTGACAGAACCAGTTAAACCGGTTCTCTGAACCTGCAGGAACACAGAACGGCTCGACATGCAGCTACACACAACCTGCTGCTATAATACACTATAACACCCTGTTCATAACCCTTTAACCCTTTAACATGCAGCTACACACAACCTGCTGCTATAATACACTATAACACCCTGTTCATAACCCTTTAACCCTTTAACATGCAGCTACACACAACCTGCTGCTATAATACACTATAACACCCTGTTCATAACCCTTTAACCCTTTAACATGCAGCTACACACAACCTGCTGCTATAATACACTATAACACCCTGTTCATAACCCTTTAACCCTTTAACATGCAGCTACACAACCTGCTGCTATAACACCCTGTTAATAACCCTTTAACATGCAGCTACACAACCTGCTGCTATAATACACTATAACACCCTGTTCATAACCCTTTAACCCTTTAACATGCAGCTACACAACCTGCTGCTATAACACCCTGTTAATAACCTTTAACCCTTTAACCCTTTAACCCTCTGGAGCTGGCAGGTTTTGACTCTTTTTCATTCTGTTTCTATATGCAACTTAAATAATAATAACCAGCTGAGGTTGAGATTACATTACATGTCATTTAGCAGACGCTTTTGTCCAAAGCGACTTACAATAAGTGCATTCAACCTGATGGTACTAGACATAGACCACAGGGATGAAAAGGATGATACCAGCATGACCTGATAATAATAATAATTGATTTTTTATTCTGACTTACTGGATCAAAATTTAGAACCAAAAAGAAACAAAGAAAAACCAACATAAATGTGATCTTGTGATTGTGTGTGATCCTGTCATCAACTCTGGTTTTTATTCTAGTGGGACTCCATTTGATTTGGCTCTGGTGTGTTTATCCATCCATCCATCCATTCTCGTCCACTTATCCGGGGCCGGGTCGCGGGGGCAGCAGGCTAAGCAGGGCATTCCAGGCGTCCCTCTCCCAGCCACAACGTCCAGCTCCTCCTGGACCCCGAGGCGTTCCCAGGCCAGGAGAGAGATATAATCCCTCCACCGTGTTCTGGGTCTTCCCCGGGGCCTCCTACCAGTTGGACCTGGAACTCCTCTAACGGGAGGCGCCCGGGAGGATCCTTACCAGATGCCCAAACCTCCTCAGCTGGCTCCTTTAGAGGAGGAGGAGCAGCAGCTCTACTCCGAGCTCCCTCCAGATGTCTGAGCTCCTCCCCCTATCTCTAAGGCTGAGCCCAGCCACCCTACGGAGGAAACTCATTTCAGACGCTTGTATCCAGGATCTTGCTCTTTCAGTTACTACCCAAAGCTCATGACCATAGGTGAGGGTTGGAACGTAGATGGAGCGGTAAATCCAGAGCTTTGCCTTCAGGCTCAGCTCCTTCTTCACCACGACGGTCCGGTACAACGCCCGCATCACTGCTGACGCTGCACCAAACCACCTGTCCATCTCACGCTCCGCTCTACCCTCACTGCTGAACAAGACCCCAAGATACTGGAACTCCTTCTCTAGAGGCAGTACCTCTCTCCACCCAGAGGGAGCAGTACCTGTCTCCACCCAGAGGGGGCAGTACCTCTCTCCACCCAGAGGGGGCAGTACCTCTCTCCACCCAGAGGGGGCAGTACCTGTCTCCACCCAGAGGGGGCAGTACCTCTCTCCACCCAGAGGGGGCAGTACCTGTCTCCACCCAGAGGGGGCAGTACCTCTCTCCACCCAGAGGAGGCAGTACCTGTCTCCACCCAGAGGGGGCAGTACCTGTCTCCACCCAGAGGAGGCAGTACCTCTCCCCACCCAGAGGGGGCAGTACCTCTCTCCACCCAGAGGGGGCAGTACCTGTCTCCACCCAGAGGGGGCAGTACCTGTCTCCACCCAGAGGGGGCAGTACCTCTCTCCACCCAGAGGGGGCGGTACCTCTCTCCACCCAGAGGGGGCAATACCTCTCTCCACCCAGAGGGGTCAGTACCTCTCGCCACCCAGAGGGGGCAGTCCACCGTTTTCCGGCAGAGAACCATGGCCTCAGACTTGGAGGTGCTGACTCTCATCCCAACCGCTTCGCACTCGGCTGCAAACCGCCCCAGTGAGTGCTGAAGGTCCCGGTCTGATGAAGCCAAAAGAACCACATCATCTGTAAAAAGCAGAGATGTAATTCTAAGGTCACCAAACCGGATCCCTTCCTCCCCCGGCTGCTCCTTGAGATCCATGAAGACCACGAACAGAATCGGAGACAAGGGGCAACCCTGGCGGAGGCCAACACCCACTGGGAACGTGTTTGACGTTGTGCCGAGTATGCGGACACAGCTCTCACTTTGGTTATATAGGGACCGGATAGCTCGTAGCAACCAGCCCGGTACCCCATACTCCCGCAGTACCCCCACAAGACTCCCCGAGGGACACGGTCGTAGGCCTTCTCCAAGTCCACAAAACACATGTAGACTGGATGAGCAAACTCCCATGACCCCTCCAGGAGCCTCTTTTTGTGTCTTTTTTGGTCATTTTGTGTCTTTTGTTGTGTCTTTTTTAGTTATTTTGTGTCTTTTTGTGTCTTTTTTTGTCATTTTGTGTCTTTTGTTGTGTCTTTTTTAGTTATTTTGTGTCTTTTTTTTGGCCATTTTGTGTCTTTTTTGGTCATTTTGTGTCTTTGTGTCTTTTTTTATGGTCATTTTGTATCTTTTGCTGTGTCTTTTTTAGTAATTTTGTGTTTTTTTTGGTCATGTTGTGTCTTTTTTTGGTAATTTTGTGTCTTTTTTGGCATTTTGTGTCTTTTTTGGTCATTTTGTGTCTTTTTCTGTCTTGTCTCTGCCTATTTTTGGTAATTTTGTGTCTTTTTTGGCATTTTGTGTCTTTTTTGGCCTTTAGTCCAACATAAAATGTGATTTTAAATCTTTTTTTTACTTTCAAAACACTATCATGCTCAATAAAGAATTTTAAATGTGTCAAATGTGACCAAAGGTGTCAAATCTACCATATAAGAGGGTTCCATCCAGTTCTATCATTTGATACTAAATCTATTTGAGCTTGTCTCCAGTTTTACTTGGTATATCATCATCAAACTGAAACTGGCCTCATGGAGTTTACAGCCAGAACTTTAGAGGTAAATTTACAGTAGGGCTCCACGCTGCTTTGTTTTCTAGTCTGGATGTGATGAAGAAGTCTTTTGGTGACTTTAGAGGGTTAAAGTATCTTTATCTGATGAAATGATTGGGCTGTTGGAGCCAGGAGCTCTGAGAGTCACAATAAATAAAGTCCATTGTTGTGTTGTGTTATTGTGTGATGATATTTTGAATAGAGTACGTAGAGGTGTGTGTGTGTGTGTGTGTGTGTGTGTGTGTGTGTGTGTGTGTGCAGGGTGTGTCAGTGTGTTTCTGGTATGTAAATATGATGGAACAACAGACAATAGAAGGCATGCAGCAGGTCGTCTATGAAACCAGACACGATTCATGCTTGATGTGGAAAACACCGTTTCCTGATTCCTGGAGCACATTCCTCATGACCGGCCTGACCAGACACCTTCATCATCATCATCATCATCATCATCATCATCAGACCTCCGTCAGACACCACGCCCTGCTGTCATAACCTCCTCTATTAATATCTGTTAGAATAATCTCTGATTCTGTCTCTATCTCTGCTGCATTATTCACCACCCTGTAAAAACATCAAGCTCACCAAGTATTTTATTCTTCTATTTAGCAATAATATCTTAAATATCTTATTTTTAGTATAATTTACCTACTGACCATAGCTTCATGTGCTTATTTATATATATTAATATTAGCACATGATCATTGTATCAAAGCATCTTACATGGTTCATCTATAAATGCACAGAGAGGTTACATACACAGTTAGTGAATGAGGCAGCATAGATAGAGAGCCATCCACAGAGACACAATAAGAGACAGAACTAGAAAATTTCCTCTGGGGAAATTCTGAAAGGGCCACGGGGGCTACTGCCGGTGTGTGTACACTATGATGAGATTCTTCAGAGATTTAAAACTATACCCTTTAACCTCAAAATGTGTGTGCGCGTGTTTGAAGCATGTGTATGCATGTGTGAGGAGTGTGTGTGCTTACGCGCATGTGTGTGTGTGTGTATCTGTAACTGTAATCACATCAAAGATCAAAGCAATCAACAAAATTAACTGACACCTGTTCCGGCACAGTGAAAGCAGCCAGTGGTGGACTGGAATTTCTGGCCTCGAACAGAAAGCATTTTTGGCAAAACCATAATACCTATCATTGATCCAACTTCACTTTGAGCGTCCTGAGTTCTTCCTGAACGTCTACATATGATTTTTTTAAGAAAAATGAAAAAATAGCTTTGTCAGAGCGATCTAAAAAAACTGTTAAATTTCCCTTTTTCCGAAATCTCCCTGCGTTTTTAATATGGGAGCCAATGAGGCTGTTGGTGGTGTTGGTGGATCATCTTTGCGTCCTACGCCCAAACTATAACTCTGACAGCTTTACCAGAGGATTGTGAGGGAGAAGACAAATTTTCCTACGTTTCTATGTATAAATTATTTCTGTAGAGTGGAATTTGTGGCCTGGAGCGCAGTTTTCAAATTTATTTTTTGACAGTTTTTTCTCTCCCTCTACACTCTGGCGATGATGTCACACACTGTGACACGAACATTCCGTGCAATACACACCCATTATAATCTCAGAATTTCTCCAAAAATGATCATGGTCATTGAACAGGGATTGATAAAAAACTATATGACCTATCGAAACGTGGATTAATACACCGATACACAAGACTTGTGTCTACTGTTTAAAGTTTAAATGGAGTCTCTAGGTGAAATTATGCCGGAGAAGTAGACGTTTAAAAATCTCCAATTATTGTTCTTTTTCGCTCATTTTTTGTCGGCTGTCCCATTCATTTCAATGCAAAATTTTGAGCAGTTTTTCGCGACTTACGTCGCGAAAAATTCGTATTCTGTAGAGAAAAGTAATAGCACACCGATCCCGATCAAACCGCACGTTTTGATATATAATTTGTCCTGCAACTCTTCAAGTTGTAGGACTAGTAGCGGGACGAAATTGCGTCCGGAAGAGGAAGAAGAAGAAATCCACAGTATAACAGTAGTGCAGCACTGGTCCCATCAGATATTGCTGTAGGGACCAGTAGGGACCAGTGCTGGGGAGATTGCCCCGAGACCCTAATAATTATATAATATGTGTCAGAGTGCTGATGATAAAGACACATCAGGTCTGAACTGGTTTTTGAATTGCAGCGCTGAATTTTAGCAGAACGTCCAGTTACACAATGAATGACAGCAGAACTCTGAAGGATCCATCAGAGGTTCTACCAGACAGGAAGGACTCTGGTCTCTGGAGGCTCTAGACCAGTTCTACTGTGGGGGCCCAGGAGGGGCCAGTGTTTAATCAGAGGGGCCAATAAAAACAGCAAAGATATTCAAGCATTCAAAACCTTTATTTTAGCTTATTTAAACATCTCATTTAAGTATATTTGGAAGACACAAAAACATTGATTGAAACAATGAGACTCACCAACAATAACAGTTATTTTTGTACGACAATGACATTTCTCATCTTTGTGCACAATTACTTTTTTATTTTGAAAGTGCAGTACAGTGAGAATTATCTTTTTTTTTATACAAGTTTTTATTGCACAATTAAACTATTATACAATGTAACATTCTGGGTTCCTTTTGTGTATAATGAGATATTGTTTTAACAGAAAACAGGTCAGAATTGTTCTGTCTCTCATCTTTACAAATTGATCATTTTATTATTAATTTTACACAGGGCTTGACTGATACAGCTACTGACTCAGTGACTCAGTGACTCGGTGACTCAGTGACTCGGTGTTTGAGGCGTCATGGCGCCATCTAGTGGACTCAGAAAATAAATAAAATAGTTCATGGAGTTTCACTGACAGTTAACTAATAGTTCATGAGTCTTAATTCACACAGCACTAGAAAGAGACGCAACCAAAGAAGAAGAAAAACACACATTAACTACGAGTAGACACAAAATAACTACAGTGTAAAAATAATCAGTTTATTTACGGTAAAATACCGTCACCTGTTGTTGCCAGAACTTCACCGTAAAAAATCCAGTGAGTGGGTTTTCTACTGTAAATGTAAATGTAAATGACTCTTTGTTAGTTCTCAGCTCAGATTCAGGAGTTTTATAGCTCTTTTCTTTCTCTCTGAGAGGATTTTCTCTGCTGCATTCTTTCAATAAAGAAACTTTAACTTCTCCTCTCTGAGTCCTGACTGGAGCCTCCTGACTCACAGACTGTATGAATAATAAATAATAATAAAGAATATCTAACTGTGATGCCCCAGTCTAGGGGCCTAGAGCACAACATGAAAAGGCCCCATCTTCCCCATCTCCCAAGTAGCCACAAACAAAGATTGGTTTGAAGAATGGGTAAATATTTATTTACAAAGAGAACTTAGGTAAATACAAATATTCTTCAACTTAGGGGTGGACTAAAGCCAAAATAACAAACAAAACAATCCTATCTTAAAAATAAGAAATTTACCTGAAAAACCAAAAGGTACAAAAATCTTACCTCCCTACCTACTTAAACAAGAGAAAACGAGAAACAAAACCTGGCAACCCACCCTTACTGCTCAAAACAAGGGAATTAAGTCCAATCAAGTCCATCCTCCAAAAGGAGGATGAGGAAATGCCTGCTGCCACCGACGGCCGCCATCTTGGCTCCATTTAAACCAGGTGGTTCCGGCTGCAGCCAATCACGGCCCAGGTGTGGAACCTCTCCACCAATCACACCGCGGCTATGGCACACTCCAATCTGCATATAAAAAGGAAAACAAAAACACAGGGCACACATACAAATGCAGTTTGCTAAACAATAACTATAATATGACCTCAGTCATAACACTCACATAATATGAGTGTAATGTGTGTTGTTGGCCACTAGAGGGCCCAGTTGGTCCTTGATCAGGATCAACAGGCTCAGATCAGTTCTTTCACTGTCTGAACCGAGAAAACAGCTGAGATGGATGACTGCATGGTTTGGGGGTTTTCTGCAGGAGACCCTGAGTGGAGTGTGTCCAGAGTGATCCAGGGTCAAAGGTCAAACCTGCAGGTTATCTCTGTCCATCTCAGCTCACTCTCACAATATTTAAGTCTGATTAAATGATCAAAATCTGCAGGAACGATGTGAAAATTCTGTCCAATGTCTAAGAAATAGCAGAATGGATCCACTCAGATTATTTTATAAATTCTAACTATATTATTGGATTATTATTATTATTGATGCTACTCAAAGGTAGGGCTCATTTAAAAAGGTGTTTAGTCTAAAACCAGATCAAACAGTAAATCTAAAGGTCTAAAACCAGATCAAACAGTAAATCTGAGGGAAATGATCTTGCTGCATGGACAGATAATTTACCTTGACAAGATTTATTAAATTAAGATTATTAAATCTAGAAAAAAGCATGTTGAACGCTTAAACTAAGAAATTAATTCTTACAACAAGATAAATTAAAGATGACAATTGACCTGATGATTATTTGGTTCTTACCAAAATAAAAAAAACTTTAGATTTAGAAGTGTTAGATCGTTTATCTGGTTTTAAGAGTTAATTTCTTATTTGTTCAACATGCTTATTTCTATATTTAATAAGAAACAGGAAAAAATAGTCAGAAAAACAGAAAAAAATACTCGGAAAAAAATACTCAGAAAAACATGCTTATTTCTAGATTTAATAATCTAGATTTAATAAATCTTGTCAAGGTAAATTATCTGTCCATGCAGCAAGATCATTTCCCTCAGATTTACTGTTTGATCTGGTTTTAGACCTTTAGATTTACTGTTTGATCTGGTTTTAGACCTTTAGATTTACTGTTTGATCTGGTTTTAGACCTTTAGATTTACTGTTTGATCTGGTTTTAGACCTTTAGATTTACTGTTTGATCTGGTTTTAGACCTTTAGATTTACTGTTTGATCTGGTTTTAGACCTTTAGATTTACTGTTTGATCTGGTTTTAGACCTTTAGATTTACTGTTTGATCTGGTTTTAGACCTTTAGATTTACTGTTTGATCTGGTTTTAGACCCTTTTTTTTTATCAGTGTGCATGATATTTATATGAAGTGGCTCTAATCAGTGTGTGAATGTTAAAATGGAGCCTGTGACCAGCTCTACATTAAAGGAATCACTAGTGAAATATCTAATAAACTGAAGGAATTAAAACTCTCCTC
>NC_081521.1:1037334-1049834 GCF_030273125.1 Centropristis striata | reverse complement strand
ATACATGCAGAGCTGAGCGGCAGCAGGTGGTTTCTGCCTGTTTGTCCTTCTAACAGCTGATGTGATGACTCAGTGGCTCTTAACAGGCTTTGTTTGTGTTATATTGGACTATATTTATCATATATATTATATATAAACTGTCTAGGTATAAATGCTGACAGCTGTGATTTAACCTATGTTATTTAACCTATGTCCAGTTAACACTGCAGCCACAAATCAGCTCAATACATTATCCGTGAATATAAAAGACAAATATTCTTATTTTGAGTAATTGTGGCTTGAAAAGCCCGACTGTAGTAGCAGTGTGTGTGTGTGTGTACAGTGTGTGAACATATTGAAACCTCCACCCTGTGTGTGTGTGTGTGTGTGTGTGTGTGTGTGTGTGTGTCAACAGGTCAGGTGTGTGAGTGGGCGTTCACGTGTCACTAACCTCAGCCAGTGGAGGTTGATCAGAGGTGGAGCTGCTCCTACACACACCATGTTTACATACACACTGTAGTAGTAGACACACACACACACACACACACACACACACTGTAGTAGCCCAGGACAAACACACACCCATCCAGCAATATCTGATGGGACCAGTGCTGCACTACTGTTATACTGTGGATTTCTTCTTCTTCCTCTTCCGGACGCAATTTCGTCCCGCTACTAGTCCTACAACTTGAAGAGTTGCAGGACAAATTATATATCAAAACGTGCGGTTTGATCGGGATCGGTGTGCTATTACTTTTCTCTACAGAATACGAAAAACTGCTCAAAATTTTGCATTGAAATGAATGGGACGGCCGACAAAAAATGAGCGAAAAAGAACAATAATTGGAGATTTTTAAACGTCTACTTCTCCGGCATAATTTCACCTAGAGACTCCATTTAAACTTTAAACAGTAGACTAAAGTCTTGTGTATCGGTGTATTAATCCACGTTTCGATAGGTCATATAGTTTTTTATCAATCCCTGTTCAATGACCATGATCATTTTTGGAGAAATTCTGAGATTATAATGGGTGTGTATTGCACGGAATGTTCGTGTCACAGTGTGTGACATCATCGCCAGAGTGTAGAGGGAGAGAAAAAACTGTCAAAAATAAATTTGAAAACTGCGCTCCAGGCCGCAAATTCCACTCTACAGAAATAATTTATACATAGAAACGTAGGAAAATTAGTCTTCTCCCTCACAATCCTCTGGTAAAGCTGTCAGAGTTATAGTTTGGGCGTAGGACGCACAGATGATCCACCAACACCACCAACAGCCTCATTGGCTCCCATATTAAAAACGCAGGGAGATTTCTGAAAAAGGGAAGATGTAACAGTTTTTTTAGATCGCTCTAACAAAGCTATTTTTTCATTTTTCTTTAAAAAAAAAAACATATGTAGACGTTCAGGAAGAACTCAGGACGCTCAAAGTGAAGTCGGATCAATGATAGGTATTATGGTTTTGCCAAAATGCTTTCTGTTCGAGGCCAGAAATTCCAGTCTGTCCACCTCTGGCTGCTGTCACTGTTCTGGATTATTCAGGTGGCCTTTGATCCTTTGATGTGATTACAGTTACACACACACACACACACACACACATGTTGAGGTTAAAGGTCATAGGTTGCTGTATAAATAAATACTTGTAAAGGAATGCTTGTTGTAGGTGTGCTCCTTGTATATTATATAGTATCATAACATTACTAGTATTAATTGTTATGAATCTCTGAAGAATCTCATCATAGTGTACACACACCGGCAGTAGCTGGTCTCTAACTGTTAGAACAGTGATGAGGGTGTGAAGTAGATGATGAAGAGGAGCTGGCAGCCTGCTCCTGGTCCTCCTGGTCCTCCTGCTCCTCCTCCTCCTCCTGCTCCTCCTGCTCCTCTTCCTCCTGCTCCTCCTCCTCCTGCTCCTCCTCCTCCTGCTCCTCCTGCTCCTCCTGGCCACCCACAGCGATGAATAAAGCTGCACATTAAACAAGCAGAGAGGTAGAATAAATATTACGGAGCTGTGAGACAGAGGAGAGAGTGAGCAGGAGGAGGTGAGACAGACGGCTGAGATAATCTGAGAGAGACAGCCAATAACTGTCTCCTGCACTGTAAAAAACATTAACTGGTGTTTTAATGGTAAAAACCAGCAGCTGCACTTCACCGTAATAAATACTGTGCAACTTATTCTAATATTACGGTAAAAATATGATTACAAACAAGACACAAAATGACCAAAAAAAGGACACAAAAAAAAACAAAAAGACAGAAAATTACCCAAAAAATTATATTAACACTGTTGATTTCACCTTTAAGATTGACATTTTATTCCATATTTTACCATATAAATAAAAAGTTTTTCCATCAAAAGAAACGCTGTTCTGCCATATAATTGACCAGAAAATACTTTATAAATGCTGCATAAATTAAAGATTTTACCATTAAATGTTACAGTATATTTCTGTTAGAGATATGGTGTTTAGTACATTTAACAGAGAGAAAAAGTACTTTTACAATAAATGCAAAAATGACAACTTCTATATATATATCTATCTATATATATATATAGATATAGATATAGATATAGATAGATATATATCATTTTATGTCTTTTACTGTCATGGTTTAACAGTTTTTACTGTAAAACCTACAGACATTTTTTACAGTGTGTGTGTGGGAGAGTGTGTATTTATAGGGTCAGTTTGTCTTCGAGGTTTATAATATAAAACCACATCTGACATGCTGTTCACTGGGAAGGTGTGTGTGTGTCTGTGTGTGTGTGTGTGTGTGTGTGTGTGTGTATGTGTGTGTGTGTTCAGTGTATACAGTAACAATACAGGAAAGAACCAGAAAGTTTGAGGATTTCCCCAAGGTTAAACACACACACACACACACACACACACTTGTGCCAGCTTTCTAAGGCATACAGGACGATGTTAAACAATATCACAGACCTTGTCCCGTCTCTTGCCTTCCATTAAACTTCTTCTTTTCATTTATTTTAACCCTTGCAGGTAATGTCTTTTGTCTTTGTCAATCCTGTATGTTACTGTTATGTGAAGCACTTCAGTGGCTCAGCCGTCTGAAAATGTGCAATAGAAATAAATTAGACTTTGACTAAAACAAGACATGGACAATATGAGACCTTTAACCCTTAATAGGACTCATTGAAATACTTGGAAATTCAAAATATTGGAGGATATGTGGCAAGTCTACAAGAAAAAAAATGTGCAGATTAATGAGATTCAAAGTGGTGAATCTGGAAGAAAAAAGTTGCTTTTTCCCCAATTTTTTCTCGTAAATCCGTGACTTTTTTTGCAAAGATTTGCCACTTCAAATCTCTTAAATCTGCAACTTTTTTTCTTGTAGATTTGCCACTTTAATCTAGTAAATTTGCAACTTTTTTCTCGAAATATTACCTGAAGTTACCAAATATAGTTCTTTGCCCGATAAAGGGTTAATATTCACCAGTCATCAGACCTGCTGCCTCCCTGCTGGACAGACAGACAGACAGACAGGCAGACAGACAGGCAGACAGACAGGCAGACAGACAGACAGACAGGCAGACAGACAGACAGACAGACAGACAGACAGACAGGCAGTTGATTTGTTTGTTTGTTAGTGTACCAGTGTGTGTGTGTGTGTGTGTGTGTGTGTCAGACTGTGAGTCTTGTTTCTACTTCCTGTCTCTACCAGTCTGTTTCCTGTGTGTTCCTCCATCAGGACGCCAGCAGGTTTCCTCCAGATTACTGAGTGGCTCTGCTGATAAAAACACACTGCTGCTGTGTTTCTCCCACTCTATTTCTGTTTCACTCTTTTATTTCGTCACTACCTGACTCCTTTTTTAGTTCACATCACCTCTGGTTTCAGACTGAGAGCCATGTGAACACATGCAACTTAAATGTTGTGTTCTCAGTGTCTTTGTATAAAACCAGTGTGTATTGTGTGTATTTCTGGATGTGTCTACTACATGATCAGACTTTACCTTTATTGAATTGAACCATTTTCCTCCATTGACCTTTAGGTAAACATTGATGTTATCAGACCATTGGTGAATAAATGTTACCAACAGAAAAGAAGGGCTTAGTTTTAGGGTGGAGGAGATTAGGAAGAGTCACAACTTCAGTTCAAAAGTCAAAAACAAATCACAGTTTGCATTATTCACTTTATCTCTTTCTCTTTTGAGAGTTTGGAGACAAATAATATTGAATAAAGCATTCTAAGCAATAACAACCTAAAGACCTGATAATTATAGTTTAAATGTGTTCTGATAAGTGACTCTTTATATAATAGTTATTATTTTATTGTTACAAAGTAGACCAATGAAACTATGATCCTTTTTGAACATATCTGATCTTCCAGACTCTTGGCCTGTAGTTTATAATATACAGTGTTGACATCTATCTTTATTGGAGCTAATAGAGACATATAGGGCAGCTGAGCGAGGGCAGAATGGAGTGATGACAGACGGAGAGAGGAGGTGAAGAGTTGCTTTCAGATGACCAAAACTCTTCATCTTCCTCCTCCTCAGACAGGTAGCTCCTGTCCCTCTCAGGCTCGTCCTGGATGGAGTGAGTGTGTTTGAGTAGAGGAACGTTGGAGACGGAGGAAGGTGGAGACTTCCCCTGATGGATGCTCTGTTTCTGGCTGTTTCTAGCTGTTTCTGGCTGTTTCTAGCTGTTTCTAGTTGTTTCTAGGCCACAGCCTTCATGTAACACCCTACAGCTTCACTTCTAACTTCTCCTGTTACTGAAGGACAGATTGGTACCTAAAATGTCCCACACTGCAAAAAGCCACCTCTCAAAAAGAAGGAGGAATTTCTGGCCTCGAACAGAAAGCATTTTAGGCAAAACCATAATACCTATCATTGATCCGACTTCACTTTGAGCGTCCTGAGTTCTTCCTGAACGTCTACATATGTTTTTTGTGAAGAAAAATGGAGAAATAGCTTTGTTAGAGCTATCTGTAAAACTGTTAAATATGCTTTTCTACAGAAATCTTCCTGCGTTTTTAATATGGGAGCCAATGAGGCTGTTGGTGGTGTTGGTGGATCATCTGTGCATCCTACGCCCAAACTATAACTCTGACAGCTTTACCAGAGGATTGTGAGGGAGAAGACTAATTTTCCTACGTTTCTATGTATAAATTATTTCTGTAGAGTGGAATTTGCGGCCTGGAGCGCAGTTTTCAAATGTATTTTTTGACAGTTTTTTCTCTCCCTCTACACTCTGGCGATGATGTCACACACTGTGACACGAACATTCCGTGCAATACACACCCATTATAATCTCAGAATTTCTCCAAAAATGATCATGGTCATTGAACAGGGATTGATAAAAAACTATATGACCTATCGAAACGTGGATTAATACACCGATACACAAGACTTGTGTCTACTGTTTAAAGTTTAAATGGAGTCTCTAGGTGAAATTATGCCAGAGAAGTAGACGTTTAAAAATTGTCAATTATTGTTCTTTTTCACTCTTTTTTTCTGGCCGTCCCATTCATTTCAATGCAAAATTTTGGCCAGTTTTTTGCGGAAAATTCTTATTCCGTAGAGAAAAGTAGTAGCACACTGATCCAGATCAAACTGCATATTTTGATAAAAAATAGTAGCGGGATGAAATTGTGTCCGGAAGAGGAAGAAGAAAAAATCCACAGTATAACAATAGTGCAGCTATAAAGAACTATCTTATCAGACAGAAAATAAGCAGATATCCCCTTGATCTAAGATATTTCATCTCACTTAGAGTTCAGTTTTTGCAGTGTAAAACTCAACTTGTGTCCATGATTGAACCAGACACTTTACCATCAATTTGCAGGTCAACAAACAGCTCAAATCTTGTTTTATAACAGTTTCATGTTGTTGAGTCACAGTTCTGAACGTCTTTAGTCTCCTGGGAACCAAATCAGAAACATTTCCCAACAAAGCGAGCTGCACGTCCCGACTCCAGAAAAATGCTGTTTATTCCTCTCACCCTGCTGTGGCCTCATTGGCTGTCAGCAGGGCCATCCATCGTGGGAGGAGCCAATGAGCAATAGGCCCCGGCTCACAGTTCAACCAATCAAAGAGCTCCGACTGGTGACAGAGAGGGAATGTTTATGGGCTGCTGCCTGCCGGACACAAAGCAGAACCCTCCACGGCAGAAAAAAAGCAATTAGGCAATTACACCATCTAAAGATCCCACATCACCCTGTTATCATAGAGTCTCTATGGGCAGATAGGGACAGGACAGAGAAGAGGGATGGAAGGAAAGAAGGATGGGAGGAAAGAGGGATGGGAGGAAAGAGGGATGGGAGGAAAGAGGGATGGGGAAAGGCTGGAGAGGGATAAGAGGGGAAGAAGAGGAAGAGAAGTGCAACGGGTTAAAGAGGGGAGAGGTCTAAAGAGGAGGAGAAAGTGAAGGATGGAGTTCAGATGAAAGTCTAGAAAGAAAGATGTTCAGGGAATATGTCAAATTATTAGAGCTTTGTGTTCTTGATTAGAAGCTGGACTGGATAGTTTGATATCAGCTGATGTCTCACTGACACTGTTGGGAAAGTTCATTTTCTACATGAACCAGTTGAAACGGGTTGTTTGGACCCAGTCGCAGCAAACAGGAAACCAGGAACACTTGGTTATTGTTTTTAATGTTTAAACCTTGGCAGCTACAGAGCAACGCAAGCAAGATGCACTTAGAACAGCTTGAATGTCACAACAAAGTCTCTGAAACCTCTGAAGTCCAGGAGGTTTTGGTCCAAATTAGTCAACTTCCTGCATTAATGTCTGTCTGTGTTCAGCATCTTCCAGTCTGTCCTTACATCACATGCATGGCTCCTTTTTCTACACAAACACTTGGCTATCAGTCAGATTTTACATTTTATTTTAATTAACAAAGTATAAAGCTGCCAGGAAGCCAAAATACAAACAAAAGACACAGGTGTCTACCTAATAAAACTACAAATCGGTCTATTTGCATGTAAATTAAAAATAGTAATAGTTTTCATTGTAGAAATACATTTTTAAAATGGTCTAGAAACATAAATGTCACAGTGTGAAAGCTCCTATGATTGAACTTTAACTGGCTTTCTCAGCTTGTCTACATATCAGATATAAATAAAGTTATTACTGTAAATAAAACGTGTATTTTCAATAAATAGATGGACTCCAGAGGGTTAACAAAGTCTCTGGCAGCAAAGCTGGTTTGACTGGCAGGAAGACTCCAGGTCAGGGACAGAAGGCTGGTGAGTTTACCACCGGGGGTCAGGCAAGATGGGTAGATCAGAGGCAGGCAGGGTCGGCAACAGGAAACCAGTCCGAGGTAAATCGCAGGAAAGTGTTTCATTGAAGAGCTGAGAACTATCTGGCAGTGAGTGTGTGTGAGTCTTTATAGTGGCTGATTAGTGATTAAGGGCAGCTGGGTGAACAGGTGGAGAGAGCCTGGCTGAGGAGGAGGAGGAGGAGGAGGAGGAGGAGGAGGAAGGCTCAGTGGAAAACTAGTGGGAGACAGAGCTGAACTGTGACACCAGTTCAGTTCATAGTTCACAAACTTTAAAATTAACCTATTTTTTTCAACATGTTGCGACCTATATTTTTTTCTAAATTATTGCCACAGCCCTTATAGAACCACAGACAGCAATTATTTTATTGGTTTAACACTAAAACTATGTGTCAGATTTCATCTTCATATTCAATTTTGAATCCTTCTCCAACCAGATTTACATCAGCAGTGAAGGGAAAACCGTCCCCCGTTGCTGCTTCAACACTTGTTGCTGTCATCAGTCAACCAGCAGCAGCAGGGTCACATTTCTGTTTCCTGTCACAGTCACATGACCACCACACCAGGTGTTGAGTACATTTAATGAGTTAATGTGAAGCATGAAGCTGAAAATGAGATTCTAGGAGATTTAAAGTGTTTGTTACACGGGTGTCACCATAGGTTCCTATGGGTAAAGATGGAGCCCACTCCAGCTGAACTTTTCTTTTCATTTCCACAGCTGTAGCAGACTGTGAAGTAATGAACAGAAGAGTCTTCATCAACACTAATCCACGTTAATCTGAGATCCAGTCTGTGATGCTGCTGAGTCTCAGGATCAAACCTGAAGCTGCTGGCAAAGTACAAACCATCCATCAATGGAGCAGGACACCTGGGTGGTCTCTCTCTCTCTCTCTCTCTCCCTCTCTCTCTCTCTCTCCTTGTATGTCTTTCTTCTCCTCCTCTGCTCCTTCTCTCTTTATCCTCTCACCTTCCTTTATATTCATTCTTTCTTCTGCCTCCTGTTTTCAGCCCTCCCTCTGTCAGGCATGCCTCTCCAACCAGCTAACTGCCCCATCAGAAGCAAGATAAAAGTCATAAACAGATTCCTGCGGAGCTCCTTCATGTCCTCCTCTCCTCCTCTTCCTCACGTTGAGTCTCTCTTTGTTTCAGAGCCACTTATTCTCTCTTTAAGTATCACTGAGAGACACATCTAAGACATCTCACAACCAATAAACAGTGTCAAGAGAGAGGGAAAGCAGAGAGAGCACGGCCACTTTAAGAGCACATCAAAGGCACACACACACACACACACACACACCCTTGTCCTTCTATCTTTGTGAGGACTCTATTCTAACCTGAACCATCACAACTGAATGCCTAACCCTAAACACCTGAACCTAAACCTGATTACAACCTGAACCTTAAAATCAAGTCTTAACCCACAAACAGGCCTTTAAAGAAAAAACGTCCTCAGTTTGCTGGTTAAAGCTGTGGTCCCCACTCTGTAGGTAGTACGGGAAACACAAACACACATCCTTGTCCTTCTATCTTTTTGAGGACACATCATTAATGTAATGGATTTGTAGCCCCTGACCCTAAACCTAAACCTGAAACTGAATCCAAGTCCGAACCTTCAAACATTTTTAGGGCCTTTGAAGAAGTGAGGTCCATCTGAAATGTCCTCACTAAGTTAGTTAAGTACTAATTCTGGTACACACACACACACACACACACACACACACACACAGCAATGGGAGATGATGCACAGAAATAATTAAAACCCTGTAATTCTAGTTCACCATTTGTAAGACTTTTAAGAAGTTTTTACCATATGAAATACAATATGAAATGAAATTTAAGAAAATGAAAAAGACATTAATAGGTCTTGTGTGTGTGTGTGTGTGTGTGTGTGTATCACATAAAGACATGACAGTAGGACATTGACCAGGACCACTGACCACTGATAAAGCCCAGCAGGGAGGAGGAGGAGGAGGAGGAGGAGGAGGTGGAGGAGCAGGAGAGGTTCTTTCAGGTCATTATTACCCTCCTACCTCCCATCATCTCCACCATCAGTGTCACTAATAATCAGCCTGTAGAGGATCCTCAGTCTGTTAGAGGAGGAACTCCATGTTAGAGGAGGGACTCCATGTTAGAGGAGGTGCTGAGTTACTGTGAAGAGGAGAACCTCTGAGCTCCTGACTGAAGGAAGATGATCTGAGTCATTAGATGGTCTGGGTCAGCTGATGGAGATGTTTTGTGTTGTTGGGTAGGACAACTGAGCTCACTTCTTTAACAATGTTTTGACAATAATTTATTTGACATTCATCAACATGTTTCAGTAAATTGAAACTCCATTATGTTGACGAGTGACGAGGATAGTTGATCAACGGGAGCGTGTCTATGTTCCCGTCTTTGTATGAGACTGGGGAACATAGGACCCTTTCCCCCACTTTTGTCTGTTCCTTTTCCCACCATTACTGCCAAATTCCATGGCAAATAGGCCTAACCCTAACCCTAACCGTACCCTAACTGTACCCTAACCCTAACCGTACCCTAACTGTACCCTAACCGTAGCCTAACCCTAACCGTACCCTAACCGTACCCTAACTGTACCCTAACCGTAGCCTAACCCTAACCGTACCCTAACCGTACCCTAACCGTACCCTAACCGTACCCTAACTGTACCCTAACCGTACCCTAACCGTACCCTAACTGTACCCTAACCGTAGCCTAACCCTAACCGTACCCTAACTGTACCCTAACCGTAGCTTAACCGTACCCTAACTGTACCCTAACCGTAGCCTAACCCTAACCGTACCCTAACTGTACCCTAACCGTACCCTAACCGTACCCTAACTGTACCCTAACCGTAGCCTAACCCTAACCGTACCCTAACTGTACCCTAACCGTACCCTAACCGTACCCTAACTGTACCCTAACCGTAGCCTAACCCTAACCGTACCCTAACTGTACCCTAACCGTACCCTAACCGTACCCTAACTGTACCCTAACCGTAGCCTAACCCTAACCGTACCCTAACTGTACCCTAACCGTACCCTAACTGTACCCTAACCGTAGCCTAACCCTAACCGTACCCTAACCGTGCCCTAACCGAACCCTACCGTACCCTAACCCTAACCGTACCCTAACTGTACCCTAACCGTACCCTAACCCTAACCGTACCCTAACCGTACCCTAACCATACCCTAACTGTACCCTAACCGTACCCTAACCCTAACCGTACCCTAACTGTACCCTAACCCTAACCGTACCCTAACTTTACCCTAACCGTACCCTAACCATACCCTAACTGTACCCTAACCGTACCCTAACCCTAACCGTACCCTAACCCTAACCGTACCCTAACTGTACCCTAACCGTACCCTAACTGTACCCTAACTGTACCCTAACCGTACCCTAACCCTAACCGTACCCTAACCCTACCCTAACCGTAAAGATTGATAGATTGCGGGGAGCATAGGACCTTTTTCCAGAAAAAAGTCTAGTGTCTTTGCCTTCGTCTTCCTCTCTCTGCCTTGTTCCCCGGTCTGTCTTCTCTGGACATGCTCCCCTTCCTCGACCCTTTTGTTGGCTTCTTTTTCCAGTTCAGGCCCTGTTCCTCCACCGTTGATTGGTTCCTGTTGGGGCCCAGGGCAGAACCTCCAGGTGCAGTGCATTCATCATTTTACGGTGCATTCATTGGCAGTGGGATATTCCTAAAACATGCAATAAAAACTAAAAACAGAACTAAAACTAATAAAAACCAAACTAAAACTAGCAAAATCACTGTAAAAACTAACTAAAACTAACTGAATTTGGAAACAAAAAATCACAACGAAATTAAAACTAAAACTGATGAGAAATCCCAAACTATTATAACCTTGGTGACAATGCGATGGTTAAGGTTTAGTAAACTTTAGGCAGAAATTGTCAACTGGAAACTAACTTGAGTTAAAATGAAACCTAAACAACTTATTTAACTCGGTCTAAATGTTTGATAACTCAAGCAAATTTAAATAAATCTTAGAATTATGTTTAATTCTCTTTGTCTTCAGTGTGTTGAGGTGTCCTTGTTTAGTTTAGTCTCTCTGTGGAAATGAGGTTTTCTCCTCAGCTCCTCTCTCTCCCTCTCTCTCTCTCTCTGGGCAGAATAAACTGTTTAACCACTTCTACATTCTGCTGAATTAATGTTTACTCAAATGTCTAATTTGTTAGAAAACCAAATGTCTCTCTGTATCTCAAACGCCTTGATGACAGTCATTGAAGCCAAACAGAGTGAAGGTGATAAATAGACAGTTCATCATCTCTGCTCCTGTTCTCTGACATGCAGGTGATGATGATTAGTGTTGCTTTAAAAAGTCTATTTCATCAGGACAGGAAAAGAAAAACTCTGGTCTTAGAATTTTTTACAGTGCATGAATACTTTTGCAAGCTAATAAAATCAAATCACAGCTGCTCAGATTTCACAGAATCTGAACACAGGCCGAGGATTTAAAACAGGCGACCGGGTGTAAAAAAAGCAGCAAAATGATACATTTTTGACATGTGGAGCACCATAATCACTAGTCCTCTGACTGATCTATAGAGAGACACCAGAGACTCTCTATATAACCCTTTAATACTGTCTGTCTGTCTGTCTGTCTGTCTGTGCTGAGACAGAGAGACGTTCCTCAGACTGGACCAGAACATCAGAGTTAAAGATTCATCGTCTTCCACTGTAAACCCTCATCAGATTATCAGAGTCTGATCAGTGAAACCCTCAGCAGCAGGAACCAGGGAGGAGGATGTGTGTATTCTTGTGTACTGTGTCTATGTAATATGTGTTCTATATGTATATGTATGTATCTGTACCTGTACTGGTATTACTGTAAAGCAGTTTTATAAGACAGCAATGGAGTCCTGATGTCCTTCCAAGGACAATAATGTGTATCTTATCTTATCTTATCTTATCTTATCTTATCATGTATGTGGTGTGTTTCCAGACTTGTTGCTGAAGATGGATCCACCAAGTTCAGACCTGGACATAATAGGGTAAAAAATAGAGTAAAAAAAAAGATTCAAAATCACATTTTATGTTGGACTAAAGGACAAAAAAGACACAAAATGACCAAAAAAGACACAAAATGACCAAAAAAGGACACAAAATAACCAATAAAGACACACAATTAGAAGACAAAATGACTGAAGAAGACACAAAATAACTAAAAAAGACACAAAATACACAAAGTGACAAAAAAGACACAAAATAACCAAAAATGGACACAAAATGAATTAAAAAAAGACACAAAAAAGACAC